>NC_141027.1:51240000-51382500 GCF_052040795.2 Danio rerio
ACACACAATATCGTTACAAAGTTAACGCGCGCGCACACACAAACACACACACCGCAGATGATACACACACACACACACAGGCAGGCAGACAGACAGAGCGCACTTAGCCTAGTTAAGTCTAACTTCAAGTGTGGATATCTGTTATGCTAATGTAACGTACAAAATAAACCTGATTTAACTTCCACAAACCGGGATTGAAGCGTCTTCTTTTATAATTGTTCTGACACGCGGCTGTGCTGATGAAGTAAAGCTGAAGTAAAACGCTTTAATTAATTACACACATACTCTGTTTTAAAACACTTTAAACATGTGAAACTTACTCTTAATCACATTTGATGATGATTGCTGATCCTAGCGAACAGAACAGACCTTTTATTCCCGGTTGCTTTGCGTATGTCTGTCGGGTCTTGTTGACATATACAAGCGACTACCGGAACATGTTAATGCGCTCAGCTGTCAATCAATTCGGTGGGCGGGGGAATCGCACACCTACGTAATGGTGCGATCGATTTGAAAACAGCTCCAATTGGCCGACCCTTTTTTTTTGTAGTTAAATTGAAAAAAAAAGGACTGGGTGTGTTCATATCACCCCAGTTTGACAGTCTATACACTATACCAACACACAGATCTGTCCAAACAGCTTGAAAAGTAGATTTTTTACCATAGGTGCCCTTTAAAATATCTAATAAAATAATACGTACGGTCATCATGACAAAGGTAAACAAAATCAGTTATTAGAACTGTTTAGAAATGCTGAAAGACATTTCTCCAAGTTACACTACATTTTGGAAATATATAAAGATATAAATTTTTATATAATTTGTTATTATATATATATATATATATATATATATATATATATATATATATATATATATATATATATATATATATATATATTTATTTATTTTTTATTTTTTATTTTTTTGAAAACGAGGGCTAATAATTTTGACTTCCACTGTGCATAATCATGTGTAATCTTGTGATTGATACTGTAGAAATACGTGAACATGTCTTACTTAAGGTTGCGGGATTCAGGTGGCAGGTAATAGGTGGGAAGAAGGTAAGCAGGGGGGATTGTAGGAAACCGCTGTGCACAGTCTGACCTCCTAGGCCAAAGCACCGTCCGACTTTCCTGTTCACAACAAACAACCAGACAGAATGTGAGCTCAACTTATTCATAATTGGAATAATTACCATAATTACTAGATGACAACCCAGACAATATATTTACAGCTTTCATACTTAGAATTATGCATTTCTATGGCAACTCTAACAGCACAAAATGGATCTGCATAATTTGAGCAGTCAACAGACAAAACCACAATAAAACAAGCTGTATTAATTTCATATTTTTTATTTATTTTTGTTATTTACTTACAAGAAATTTTAAAAGTTGTAAAACTCTGCGGCACTACATTTAATTGTATTGTAACATTTCTTTGGTCAATTATCGCAATTACTACAAATAAAATGTACAAGATGACTAACTGCATAACTGCATGGTGGCTCAGTGGTTAGCACTGTTGCCTCACAGCAAGAAGGTTGCTGGTTCAAGCCCCAGCTGAGCCAGTTAGAATTTCTGTATGGAGTTTGCATGTTCTCCCCGTGTTGGCGTGGGTTTCCTCTAAGTGCTCCGGTTTCCCCCACAGTCCAAAGACATGCGCTATAAGTGAATTGAATAAACTAAATTGCCCGTGGTGTATGAGTGTGAATGAATGAGTACTGGGTTGCAGCTGGAAGGGCATCTGCTGCGTAAAACGAATGCTGGAATAGTTGGCAGTTCATTCCGCTGTGGAGATCTCTGAAATAGAGACTAAGCCAAAGGAAAATGAACAAATAAATGAACTAACTGCATTTTATTGTAAAACAGCGAAATTCCGAAATTTCTAATTACAAGTAAACAAGGATATAATTACATTTTACAAGTCAGGATCTTATAATTATGGCAATTTCACATATTCCATACAGTGCGAACACATCCTTATAATCTAACCCAGGGGTATTCAATCTGTTGGGCGCACGCCACCAGGGGGGCGCAAGACATCGAAACGTGCACTTGAGTAAATTATAATGACAATTTTTATGTGCTCACTAGAGTGAATCTGAAACTTAGGGGGGCATGTGTCCTAAAAATTTGAGAACCCCTGATTAAACCTATATACAAGTGCTTGAAAATATGTTGATAAACAGGCCCATACACAATGTGTGTGTTCAGAACTTCTCAACAGTCAGAATAATTCATCAATTATTCACATCCACTTATTTCATGAAATTCACAGTGAACATTTTCTTTCATTATAAAATTAAATTAGTTAAGAGTTGACCTAGACATTAGCACAAAAGGTAAAACATCCTAAAAAATCTTATTTGTTGGTTTTCGTAAAAAAAAGTACTCTTTGATCAGAACCAAACAACAATAGAAAAATTATCTTAAAGTGATAGAACGTTGAAGAGGATTTTTATGTTAATCAGTGGTCCTTTATTCATATAATGCAAGTCATTGGTGGTCACCTGTTTTTGAGAGTAAAAACAAACACAGACAAACAAATTTTGATTAATTTTCATTTTTGAGTGAACTATCCTTTAAAGGCCGAAAAACTATTTAAAATCAACAACAGCAGATTAATAATAATCAACAAACACATTTGTTTGACTGACTGTCTGAAACCCTTTTTTTTGCGATAATGAAATTTTTAGGCTAAATGATTGTTTTTTAGCTAATATTATTGTAAAGTAATACACAGACTGTTCGATTTTAAGCCATATTAATATTTTGCATCAACACATTCTTACATCAGTGGTGGTGGTATCTTTATCCCAGTGGGCTGCAGGCTCCCGTCCTAAAGACACAGTGTAGGACTGCTGAGGACTGTGACTCTCATTTACACTCAACTCCGACACCAGAGCAACACTGCTGGCTACTGACACCTCCTCGCCAAACTACAAACATCCACAGAGAAAACAGAAGACATAAATGCGTGAGATACTGCTTTAAAATATCAGTTTTTAAAAGAGCTAACAGACTAATCTGTTTCTTTGGCTCCACCTTCAAAAATTTGTTTTATAAGAAGTACAAAGAAACCAAACATTTGTGTACTCCACTTGTCTAATGAAATGAGTGAACCTAAAGCACAGGGAACCAAAACTTTATAGGAGGTATTCAAGAACAAGCAAACAAATGTTTACTTAAACTACAACTTAACTAAACATTAAGATATTTCAGGTTGTCGGCACCAATAGCCTAGTGGTTAAGTTCACCAACATATAGGCGACCCGAGTTCCGATTCCCAGCTCGAGGTCCTATGCTGACCCTTTCCCTCTCTCAGCTCACAATGCTTTCCTGTCTGTCCTCCAATATCCTATCCCAATAAAAGATGGCAAAGTTCAAAACATTTAAGATCAATACATTCTTTGTTTAATAGAAGTGAAAGAGCAGCATTCCTACAGTCTTAGAAACACTAGACATTTGAAAGCACAATATGAAAACATTTTTCAGTAAAATATCCACAAGCCACTAGAAGAGGGTTACTGTATATATTTTGATGACTTATGTACTTCTATTATTATCAAATCCCGAGAAATAAGCATTTTAGAACACAGACAAAGTGCGTATGGTAATGACATCATCCTGCCTCAATTTCCAGTTTGGATTTATAGAAATCAGGAAAACAGCAAAATTGTTTTTATTATGTTTTAATGTCATTTAATATAATTTTAATATGACTTCTGCTTCATATTATGTGGCATAATAAAAGCTCTGCTGCTTTTGTGCCCCTTCATACTCGTCTCAGCATTTGTTTCAGCATCTCGTTTCACTTTGACTTTTTCAGATTTACAGTTTTATATTACCATAGTAAGTTTAGAATATTTTAGCTCATCCATGAACGATGCATTAGTTTGTTGCGAATATACGCTCTCTAGTGGCAAATAATTTAATACTGTGCCTTTAACTCTAACAAAAAAAAATTGTAGACATGGAAAAGTCAAGAAAATAATGGGTTTTTAAAACTCCATCTGCATTTAGATAACCAATTCACTTTTTTTCTAGTTAAAGTTAAAAAACCCTCAAGTTCTTTTGTTTGAAGATTTTAACAGATTTGTGTGTGTTGAGTTCAATCAGAGTTTCAAATAGCCCTATTTTGTTCATGGTAAGGGTGGGCAGATGTCCTGTTTTTCCCCAGGAAAGTCCCTTATTTCCAAGGACAGTTCCTTTAAGCACTGCAAGAACGGTTCAGTCAAAGGTAGGCCGACCAAGCACATCAAAGAACAAAAAATGGAATTAAAACAGTATCCTATATTAACATGCAGTAAGAGAGTTCAGGATGGGCAGAATCATGCAGAATGGACTCATAACTGAGACAGTGTGCGACCAAATAAAATAGCCTACACAGACAGTTATCAAATTGTTCATTGCTGCAGAGTATCTACCTCAAGAAAATACATGGTTTAAGTCTAACTGAACCAGTTAGAAAGCTCATTTTTAAGTTAATGAATTCCCCTTTTTATAAAAATGACAGTAATATATTGGTAATATAATGGATTTTAAAGATATTTTAAGGATTTCTGCTCAGCTAAAGTTTAAAGTATAAGCCTATTTAAAGTATTCACTGTAAAGCACTCATTTAGGAAGTATTGCATATAGCCTTTTCAACATTTAAAGCTAAAATTTATTTTGTATGCTTGTACACAAACTGTAGTAAAATAGAAAACATTTATAAGAATCAAATATATATCAAGAGGAAATTTTGATTCTATAATATTATAAATTACCAAATTAATAATATTAATAATAATTAAAAAAACAACTTTTTGAGGCAATAAAATAAATCGGACCCTTGGGTTTGCTATAGCTCCAGGGACCAATAGTTTTTAATTTTGCCCTGGAGTCACTGGTTATGGTTTTTTCCATGGCTAATTCCGATTCTGTTTGTTTACTTTCAAATTGGTCAATTCGATACTGATTTCCGTTTTTTTTTTTGTTTTTTTTAGAAAGTAGAAGAAAATTTGTATGTGAGCAAAAAGTTTATTTGCTTCATCACAGGCTGAATCTGCTGTGATTTTAAATAAGAGGGAACAACTACACTTTATTCATAATACACACAAGGGAGCGACATAGATTATCCTGGACAGTGATTTAAAATAGATTATATAATTTTAAAATATGAGATGAAAAAAATCCATCTGAAATGGGAATAAAAGCCTTTTGTTGGTTACATTTGTAAACAAAGCAGCTGCTCTGGTGGTATTTATGCATTATTACCCTTGTAATTTTCTATAATCCACACATTAAATGAAATTGACAGATGCACCACTAGACTGAATAAAGTCAATGTACATTAGGTATAGATGATTTTTTTTGTTTTTTTTATGTTTTTTAATTTGTTTTTCTGAAGTCTACAAAAAAACACAATATCAACAATTTACACATTTTTTTAACAATAGCTAAGGGTAAACAAGAACATTCAAAAACCCTCAGTCTCCCATCCCACCCCGAAGGAGAATTACAAAAAATAACAATAATAAAACACACACACACACACACACACACACACACACACACACACACACACACACACACACACACACACACACACACACACACACACCACTACAACATTAGCACCTACAAGAATTGTCAAAGCATAAAATATAAATAACACATGCACACATTAATAAAAAGGGCAGAAATCTTTCTTGAAAGAAAAAATCGTAGAAATTAGCGAAGAAATGTGTTTTATTCCTGCCAAAATTAATTAGAGGATCCCAGTTGAACCGTGAAACGGTGGGAGGAGTGTAAAAGTGTAATGAGTGTAATTCCAGTGAAATAAAATCTGTCTCCGGGCTAGGTATGGATGTTTAATCAAGCTTTAAACTTGGAAATATAAACCCCAAGTGATTGCCTAAATGAGCTTTAACAAAAACCGTGCAAATACATAAACACAGTGCCTATAGAAAATCATCATACCGGTGAAAATCTATACCTTTACTCACAATACACCCTGCTTTCAAAAGACCTTCGGGACAAATTTGTATAAAGGCACAAATTAGGAGAAGACTACAAAAACAGTTTAAAGGCAGGAAAAGTTATTTGGAATAAATGGTGATTTGATTTTAGACTGTATGATAAAGAAAACCAGTATTTTAAAGGGGTATGATGATTTTTCAATAGGCACTGTATGAACCTTACAGTGTTTACTATAAAGTTGTTGCAATGCTATTTGCATGCAAATGCAAACACTGACTGGTCAAGCTAAAAAAAAAAATGTCTGTTTGCCCATCGTGCATTTATAACAATAAGCTGCTTTCGGATTCTTGCTGGTCAATTAATGCATTCATATCCTTGTATCTATAAATAGTATTTATTTTTGGACAACAGAGGACCTTTAAGCCAAAAATGTAAAGATCCTGACATCCACAGCTATAGATATCTGTGAATTTATGAAGTTTATGAGTCTAAGCTGTTTCAATGTTTATTCCCATTACATACAAAATGACTCTTGACTCTGATTCTTGTCCTGCAGTCTCACCTGAATATAGTGGACATTTTCAAACAGTTCTCCACGATGATAACGTACAGGCAAGTCAAACGGGCAGTGCAAGGTGAACTTCTGCTGGCCCATATGACACATTTGGTGATTTCCTGAAAGAAAAAAAAAACATTAGAGGCCTGTTATGCGCATTCATGCGTGCGGCAGTGGAAGAGTACAAACATGGCACCAACAAGATCTGACAGGCTTGTGAAACCTGTTTATCTAGAATACTGCAAAGTCTTCTTTAGCACCTTGAGTTTATGTGTCTACATTACAGCAACAGTATGAAAGCATCTGTTAAGCGGAGGTATGCATTCTAACCTAGTTGTGCCTCCTTAGCCATCTGGGTTTCGTGGATGATGTTTCGCAGGATCTGCTCCTCCTGAATGAGCTTGTGCTTGTCCAGCATCTCCTGCTGCCGCAGATAATGATCGTGCTGCTTCTGGTACTCCTTCAGTTCATTCAGTGTGCGCTGCAAAGACCTGCAAATGGAGTGAGAGTGAGAGACTGCACTGTGCTTTCAGCATAATCTCAGGGTAATTTTTGGCCTATTCCTTGACAACAATATATAACTGATTAAAAGCTATTTTACATAATTGCAAATGCTGAAATCAGAATGTAAGAAATGAAATATACTGCCAAATATCATCAGAAGCAGAAAGTTCTTGCCTGCTATTGAATATACACATAGGAAACAAATCAAACATGCTCAATAAACAAATGATTTCATTTAAAGCCTGTTATTAGGGATGCTCATTTCGGTTCATTTTGCCAACCGACAACCGCTGCTTGTGAACCGAATATTAACGTTTTTTTTTTTGTGTCTGACACATTACATATTGCATTTTAAAATACTGATTTATTTTAACACATGAACAACAGCATACAGAACAACAGCACATTTCACACACCTGCAGTGTTTCCAACAGCATAGAAAAACAGTGTAAACTAAATAAAAAAATAAACAAATAGGCCTGCTCTAGATATTTTTCGTTTAAATGACAAGTTTAGATTACAAAACGAAAACACTGTCTGAATTCTTTTTAGGAACTGGCATAGGATGCTAGTCCAATCCTATGTTTTTTTTCTTCTGTCAAATAAAAAAAAGTAGACTACCTTAAATCAATCTCTCCACTGAAAATAGGCCTATGCATTTAATTAATGCTTCACTCTAATTCTTCTACCACAAGCCTCTGTCAACATTTTTAATATATGGTTGGAGTCAGAATTATTAGCCCCTCTTTGATTTTTTTTCTTTTTTTAAATATTTACCAAATAATTTTTTTCAGAGGAAGAAATTTTCACAGTGTGTTTGATAATATTTTTCTTTTGGAGTAAGTCTTACTTGTTTTATTTCGGCTAGAATAAAAGCGGTTTAAAAATTTTTAAAAGCCATTTTAAGGTCAAAATATTAGCCCTAATAATTTTTGTTAACTATTAAACGTGCTGATGATTGTGATAATAAGTGTTGTATTGTCGTCTTTTAGGTTGTATCTCAGCTTTAATGCGCTTTTTAAATTAAAAAAATAAAAAACAAAGCGGCTGCTTGCCATCGTAACAGCAATAAGATCCAATGGACGGCCGACAGCTTTCACTCCAAAATGGCGGAATCCGTGGCTGTTGCTGGGCGCTGCTGTTGCAATTGAACATTGCATTGAGTGTCGCCTCTTGGTCATTCTAAGCTCTTTGGTAAAGTATAGGCTACTATGGCATAAAACAATTTTGTTGCTTACATATGATATTGCATTCATTTGCATACATGTTTTATAAGCTATGAAATGAAAGCCTCAGTTTGGTTTCAAGAAAATCTGTGGGTTTGTTTGATTAAATCACACTGAACTGAGCTAAACTGAACTAAACTGAACTTAAACACTAAAACCTGAACCACACTGTTCCAGTTACTATGACCATTTATGTGAAGCTGCTTTGACACAATCTTAATTGTAAAAGCGCTATACAAATAAAGCTGAATTGAATTGAATTGAAGTTTGATTCGTAGATTAGGCTATGAAGGCTATTTTACAAATGGATATTTTATAAAAACTATTAATAACTGTAATTTTCCAAATGGAAAAAGTTGATTTGTTGGTTGTCCACTAAATCATCAATAGCCTATTTGTTGAGTTTTATGACGCAGTTCAAGGAAAGAGGCAATCAGCATCAGCGCTGGTTTGGCATTAACGTGTCTGTGTCAAACTGTGACCAGCAATATCTTTCTTTTAATTTGCTTCTTTGGCAAAATATGTCAGTAGGCACGTTTGGTTGCACGTGCCACTGACTCACGAGTTAACAAATATTTGTTGCACATTTAGGGGGCGATCACACAGAACGCCCTTTTCCGTTTCAAAAACCACCTCTGCTTTCATTTAATTGAAAAATGAAAAAGGCGCGACTGACGTAACGCTCTTTTTCCGCTCAGGGTTGATTTTTATTTCAGCTGCAAGCACAAAGCATGCAACGGCAAAAACGTGAGTCGTCCAGGGTGCATAAGCAGCATGCAAAACACTGACGATTGTTAGTAAACCATTCAAAAGATGCCCCTCTCAACACAAAAAAAGTTAGCTGTGATCAGCCCCTTATGCAGCCAAACTTTAAAAATATATAAAATAATATTTTTAATAATTTAACTGATACCAATAACTGGTTAAAAACACACACTTTCAGTTAATAGTTAATTGGTCATTTTAAACATTCCAACCTGTTACAAATCAACCATTTTTTTCACAGCTCTTTACATTTAAAAAAATAACATTTGCTGAACAGAAAAAAATAGGTCATAGCCTTAAAAATATTTTTTCTCTTATGCTCAATTTTAATTCATAGTAATATTAGTAAAATTTATATAATAATAATTTTACTGTTATGGGAAAAAATGATTTCCATTTTAACTTTTGATTTTAATTAACTCCTGTGATGGCAACATCGACTTTACCCCAAAGTTTTAAATGGGATGTGTAATTATTAATGGTATTTAACCCATTTGTCACCATTTTTTCGGAATGGTTTTTACGCATATAGTGATTTTAAAACATGATTAACATCATGAAAAATTACAAACAAAAAGGAAAATGACAACTATGAACTCCAGCAACTGTAGCTGTGCATAAATGGTTACTAGATTTTTGATCAAACAATAATTGGAAGCCCTTTGGCGCATCCCTGTTGAAAACATTTGCAATGATCCAAAATAAATTCATAAAACAGCAGCAAGAGAAAGTCA
Source organism: Danio rerio (assembly GCF_052040795.2). Lineage (NCBI taxonomy): Eukaryota > Metazoa > Chordata > Actinopteri > Cypriniformes > Danionidae > Danio > Danio rerio. Next base: position 51,249,754 of record NC_141027.1, read on the forward strand.
TCAGCAGACATCATTCAATACCAGTAACAAGGTCACTCCATATTCATCTAGTTTTCATAATGAGACTTAATGAGAAGAAGTTGAGCGGGAAAAGGGAGAGAGTGAAAGTCAGGACAGAGAATGTGAAAACAGACAGTCAGTGTTACCGGTGTTGAGCCTCGAGCCGCTGCTCCAGCTTCTGCTGACAAAGGACGGCATGTTTCCTTCTCAGGGCCTGCTCGAAGCCTGGCTGAGCCTGCAGAGCCTGCTCATAGCACAGCACTGAGTGATTATACTCCCCCAGCATCTACCAGAGACATGAGGAAGAGAGAGATACAAGAGGAAGTGAGGGATTTGACATAAATAAGGCGCTAAATAAGAACTGCCATGGAATCACCATTGGCTGGCAAATGATTACTTTACAGATATGGATGCATACTAGGGCTGCACAACAAGTCATTTCATAATTTATCAGTCTACCAGATAAAAGTCATTTTTTTCATGTTTTTTTTTTAAGAAAATTATTCTATTCATCAAGGCAGCATTTAATAAATATTTATTTAAATTGTAAATAACTGCTTTCTTATTGTATGTAGTTTCAAATGAAATTAATACTACAGTCATTATTGCTTTTATTACTATTACCATTAATAATAATAATAATAATAATAATAATAATAATAATAATATTATTAGAGAAATTTGCGAAAGCTCATGTGACTCTGAAGACTTAAAATTCATCTTCAAATCACTAGAATAAATTACTAAATTAAATAATACTTTTGTACAATTAATTATAGTGCAATGACATTTCACTATTTCACAATGTGTACTGTATTTTCGATTAAATAAATGCAGCTTGGATGAGCAGAATAAGCTTATTTTAAAACGTTTAAAAATCCTACTGACCCCAAACTTTTGACCGGTAGTGTATGTTCAAAATGTAAAATGTCTATTGGAAATTTAGCCCAAAACAAATTGGGCTAAATTTCCAATAGACCTTTTACATTTTGAACACAAAGGAATTGCAGATCAAGAATTGCAGATTTACTTCATTTTCTTTCCCGACTTTTTCCTGCAAAATTTTAACCAGGCATTTATGTGCTGTAGCGGAGGAGGTTAAACAGAATTCAATAAAATTCAAGTTTATTTGTTTATTTATAGCGGTTGTTACAATAATTATTGTTTTAAAGCAGTTATACAAAAAGTACACATTATTGCATGACAATCAAATTAAGTTATTATGTACAGACAGTTAACCTGCAATTTTATGGCATATAGATGATGTCTGTCTGTACATAAAGTGTATTTGTGTATTAAGCGCATGTGTTGTCCTGGAAGTCCTCACAATAAAATGAATGAAAGCAAAACAAAGAATGCAACAAATAAAAAAAACGCATGAGGGAGACTTCGAAAAGTAAGTGTCAGAAGCACATTTGCACATTCACTCTACTCATCAACAGTCAAAATCACTTGGCTATGAATGCCGAAATTGGTCTCGAAAAAAATGCTGATAATAAGCATGAATGAGCCTCAAGTTGGGAATGTTGGAGAGCTGAATGTTAAATGGATCCAATTCATGTTCAGTTAGATATTTAAAAAACTAGCAAGTACTGCATGCAACTGACCAATATCCATTTAAAAATTGTTTTTTGATAAAATCCTGTCCAAAAAAATAAACCTATCAGTGCATGCCTAGCAAACAACAGTCATTAGTTAGTTAGTCTGATGGCATATGCACTGTATACGATTTTACTTGCTTTGTAGGATGTTAGAAAAATGAGTGCACAGAGGATAATGAAGACCAAAATCATCATTATATATTTCCAGAAACCATTTTTCCCCAAAAAATTATGCACTCACAGCATAAATGTTTCCCAGGGTGTAATGGCTGGTAAGTAGATCGGTGGTGAGATCCAGAGCCGCGTGGGCAAGAATGGCTGCATCAGCTGAGAAATGTGCTCTGTGAAGTACGTTCGCCATATTGACGAGAGCAACATCTTTGTGCTGCCTGTAAAGTAGAGGAAGTACATGCAAAATAATGCAAAACAAGCTGTAGGTTACACAATCGGTTTGAGCGAGACATTGATTTCACTGCTGATACGCTATGGCCATCTGCCATTTGTATTGAGGTGTCATTTCCTGTTACCTTGGAGAAAAATGGAGGGCACGGACCACACAGTCCACAGCCCGCCTGGGTTCATTTTTTATCCGCCAGTAGAACGAGGCCAAGTTGTAAAGCACCCATGAGGAGGAATTCTTAGAAAGTAAGAAAAAGAAAGGCGGTCACCATTTCTTCAGGAAAGACAATTTTAACAGGCTTCTTTTGTTATCAGAGAGATTTCAAAGACTGAAAATCAAAGAGTTTGTCCATTTTGTGGCTTTTTTTTAAGTTTATCATGGAAACATTTTACTGTAGTATGCATTTGTTTCAGGGTTTCTGCAGGTTCCATTAAGTCAAACTGAAGACCTTTTAAGGTGTTTTTAAGATCATTATAAATGACTTATACAGAGCTAAATGAGAAGGATTTTTTATTATGTCCCAGTTAGGCCAGTGGAAAAGATTTCTGAGCCACATATTTTAAACCAGTGGGTCTCAAACTTTTTCTTCTCTCCAAGTACCACCAAAATGAACAATATTGAAATACAGTAGCGTAGTAGGCCCAGTAAAGCAGCTACAACCCTGCACAGTTAAAAAAACATGGCAGATTACCTCAGAAATATAGGCTATATGCCATATGGCATATTACATACATCATTTTTAATAAATTTTGAAATATGTGTAGCATGTACATGACATATTTCATTCCTCCACGTACCACTAGAAGGAAGCCTGCGTACCACTAGTGGTACACGTACCACAGTTTGAGAACCACTGTTTTAAACAATGTGTCAAATCAAGTAAACTCTAACTGTAAACACACACTTTTTAACTCAATAGTTCTTTTAAGTTTTAAAAACTATAATAAACTGAATGTATGCACAACAGTCTGCCCGGGTCAGCGTCCTCACTATAAAGCTATAAATACATGGATAACTTTTAAACAAATGTTATTGTAAGAAAGATAAATAAACCACATTGGTAAACTGAGTTAACAGATAAAACTTTTGAGATGGATTGTTGGTGATTGAATGGATGCTGGGGTCCGTTCTTCGTACCTCGCTTAAATGATCTAAGATTATTTGGCAGATCGCGGATCTTTTAATCTTGATAACTGATCTCTCGCTAATTTGGTTCTTCAAACAAGTTCGCGAATCAGATTAGAATGTCTGGATAAACTGATCTGGGATCGCTGTGTGTGTTGTGAAGGACAGATCTATCGATCCTCGAATTCATGATCAGCAATGCAACGATTGGCTGACGGCACAGCAGCGTAATGACATCATCTGATTAATATTCAATTATCCATGCGAGCAAAATTACATCAAATTAGCAGTAAACGGCTTGTTAAATATGACACGCAATAACCTTCCACATTTGTTGTGAGCTGCAGGCTTTCCACTTTCATGTGTCAAGTGTATTCATCATGTATTTCAATGCAAATCAATGTATTTAGTTCCACATTTAGAAAATATTTTCTTTATTATAGTAGCCGTTTTTTAATCGGTGTAAAGAATAACTGGTTGTTTACAAAAGCATTTTCATATTGGTAAAGGCGTCTGCAACTTTTGTGAAGCATCAAATCACCGGCATATTAACTATCAAAACATTATTATGACTGGTGAAATGTATTATTGCTTTAAAAAGAGTCACATATTGTGCATTTCTATTATACACAATTTGTACTAAAGCGATCTAAAAAGTTCATATGAATAAGTTTTCTCTTTGCACCACCAGGTGGCAATCTTTGTACTTTCATTCTGAGGGTGCTGATTGCATACGTTTTATTAATATGTATAACTTAATTTATTTTATTAATGACTATAACTTTATATATATATATATATATATATATATATATATATATACATACATATATATATATACATATATATATATATATATATATACATATATATATATATATATATACATATATATATATATATATATATATACATATATATATATATATATATATATATATATATATATATATATAGTTAAAAAATATGTACCATTTTCTCAAGTGTATATAACTACTACTGTAAGAAAATATCAGAATTCGGAACATACTTTCTGTATTATCTTTGCTTGAACTAAGCCAATCTAATCCTGTTTATATGAATTAAACCTGCTCCCGATCAGGTTTGACCTAGCAGAACTGTTGCTATGACAACAACTCTCGGATCAGCTTTGAAGAACGAAACGATCCTGGATCGTGTCAAATCGTCAATATCCAAATCCAGCTAACTGAGTAATCCACGTACGAAGAACGGACCCCTGGTCTGATTGGGTAGCTTTACATCGACATAGGAAAATGAAGACCTGTTTAAAATGATTTAAGACCAACAACCGAATTTTTCAACCATTTTATGACTTTTTAAAGGTCTCAAATGTTGTCAAGACCCTACAGTCACCCAGTTGTTAGTCAAGTACAATTTCTAGAAATCAATAATCAAACAAAAAGTAATTACAATTAAGCAAAACCAATTGCTAGTAGCTTTGAAAGCTTGTTAATTTTAAAATTAAGAAATGTATGTTTTTGTCGACATATAATGTAAAAAAAAAAAGGGGGGGGAGGGGTGTTTCGAGTGCTTCAAGACTATTACTTAAAAGTGCATTAGGTGATTGTCCTTAGGAACATTTTTTGTTGTGCTGGTTGAAAGTCTCTTCAAATTGCAATAGTAATGATTAAAGTAAAAGATCTAAATGTATTTATATGCATTTTTAAAATCTGGGTAAGGGATAAGACTAAAAAACGTTTGTCCAATTAAAATTGGTCAAGATTAGGATAAATCCCATAATTCTGATAAATAACTAAAAACTGTCAACAAATGTAGATTTGTACATCTGAGCAGCCGTTCACACAGATCTGATATTTGAGCATGCACAAGCACCACGTTCATGACATGCACACAAGAGAGAGAGAGAGAGAGAGAGAGAGAGAGAGAGAGAGAGAGAGAGAGAGAGAGAGAGAGAGTGACGGCAGTAAAAACAAATGCTGAATCAAAACTTTTTAAAGGGGTGGTCCAGAATGTTATTTTTAAGGCTTGGTTGTGTTAATAAGATGCAAAGCAATGTGTGCTCATGTTTAACTTGAAGGAAATCGTGTTATTTTTTCATAAATCTCACTTTGATTATACACAGCTACTCAGCTAACATGAAAACGACTGTCATATTTCCTAGTTCCTCTAAAAGGCCCACCCTCAAGTGACTCTGATTGGTCATCATCATAATATGCTGTGATACGCCGATCGGCTTCACGTCACGCCCTGACAAGCACGCGCGTTTTGTGTAAACAGTCAGTCAGTCAGTCAGTCAGTCAACACGTGTCTGTAACGAGTGAAAATGGGATGCGGCTCCTTTAACTGTTTCTGTGCCTTTTAGTGTGTTTATGCGTGTATACGATGAAGTATTTGTAACACGAGAAGCGCATGTGCGCTGGAGAGATTTTTATTGTTCTTTTTCTCTCATGCTCGGATTAAGTTATTTTCTGTGGTGACAGAATAAAGCACAAGATGTGAGATGAGACCTTTGTGAGCCTGGATTGATTTGTTTTTGATGTTACACTCCAGTTGGGAAATCATTGCTGTATTTTTTTTAAATCAATGCGTTACAGGACGTCTTTCATGCATATGCGGAATATGCCTGTGTAAGTAACATGAATCGTTCACATATCTTTTGCGACTTTATTGTCCGAGTTGTAAAACGCATAGCATAGCTGCCTATAGAGAGAAATTCTGCCGTCTCACACAGAGAGACGCAGGTGCTGGCCAAGAGTGCGTGTATGTGTATGTGTGTGTGTGCGTTTACAGCCGTTTGATAAATATGGATTTGTAACGTTAGCTAAGTCGTTAGCGGTTACCATAATTTCCCGTTGTTTACATCTTTGCTACAACACACCGTTAAAGTTAGACACTGTACATGTCATGATCAATTTTAACAAATAAAAACACTTACAGGTCATGACTCAGAGTTCACAGCGTCTCCTTGCTCCATCTTTGAGGAGATTTTAACTGAATCCAGCACTGAACTGGGAGAGATTCTGGAAGCTGTGTTTTGTCAAATCATGCTTGCTATGTATTTTATAGTTCTCTGGAACATAATTAATATTGAACTGTAAGCACTTCTGTGTTTGGGTCGTGTCATTTGGAAGCCCAACAACAGAAACAGAACAGCTCTGTGGAAACAGCAGGATGGCATTTCTCTCTCTGCAGTAACGTTACAGCGCCTCTGGCCACGGCCTTTACCTGCGCAGTGTGGGATGCGCAATAACGAACTTTTGTGATCTCACAGGGGGCGGAAGTATTTTTTGTAGTCCCCAAAATTCGTTAATTGTAGGCGTTGCTAAGCTAACTCTGTACAAATCAAGGTCTCCCTTTGCATTAAACTTTGAATATTTTACATTCAGAGATGCTGTTTATGTTCACACAGCTACATTACACATCAACTGAAGTTTAAAATATAATATCGTAGTGGACCACCCCTTTAAGATCCAGAATCAATTATTGGAGGAGTTACTTTTGCATGCTGGAGGAAATATAACACGATGACTGAAGTTTTTTTTTAGACAGGTAATGTTATGCTTTAAAACTATTTAAGTCATGCAAAGCTTACGTAGATTTTGTTGTTGTGAATGGGTTATATGCACAGGAGTGTTGTTCAGCCACTGAAATCTGACAAGTTATGACAAGTTTTGATTGCTACACAACTGAAACATGCTAGATATAATACAGTTCTTCATCCAGAATTGTATTATAAAGTACTACAAAGTTTTATAACTGGTTAATGACATAATCTAGTGGGTTGTCTACTGTCATCTTTATGATGCATGCATTTGTGATATCAGGAGGTGTGGCTTTGGACAGCAGGAGAAGGACTGTGTTTTAAATATATTATGTAACCGATAGAATTTTGGCAAATCACCTACTGCACCTTTAAGAGTATCATTATACACCATAGAGATATTAGGTTTGAGTTCTGCTAAAAAATAAAAAAAAATTCAAATTAAATGTTAATGATTATAAAAAAAAATTGTGATTTAAAGTATTGTATGTTTTATAAAAATAGGGAACATTAGGGAATATTACATTAGGTAAAAAGTTAAAAATAAACATTGCTTGTTAGAGTTATCTCTAAGCGAAAATCTGAAAATGTGCTTCACTATGGGATGGCATTCTTTCACTAAAAATGTCAGACTGACAGCTTTTAAACAGAATATCTGTAATACTTCTCTCCAGCACTTGAGATAGTAAGTAGGAGCTCTAAAATAAAACCCTACTCACTACTTAATATCCAATATATCAATTAGCAATACATCTATGGGGTTGTTTATACTGGGTCAGTTCATGTTTTCTAAAAAGGGCAGACGTAAATGCCCTTTGGAAAAAAAATACTATACTAGAACCCATGTGAACACAGCCTGCATACTACATGTAAAACCATTGATATGCACAGATATGATTGTGTTTTTAATAACCATCAAACAAAGTGTGGTGTATCTGATGCTTAACTTATGACTAGGGTCAGGCAGAATCTGCGGACATTTTTTGCTATTTCTGCGGAAATTTTTGTAAAAAAAAAATCTTCTGATTTCTGCAGAATGATTTTAGGGGTATCATAACTAAAAACTTGATATATCAAACAAAAAATAATACCTTTTTAACTTTTATTTAATGTTTGCAATGCAAATCCAATTAGATCCACCTATTTGGTAAACAAAACAAGTCTCTCATATAATAAATCTACTAAAAGAAATGATCATTTTAATATTACTATTATTATACCACAATAATACTCATGAAAAGGAATCTAAAAACTGCATAGTTGGTGCAATAGCCTAGCGGTTAGCGGTATATGTTGGTGGTTAACATATGGTGGAGTAGCACATCAGGGCGTCTCAAGTTAGGATCTCGGCTCGAGGACATTTCCCTACCCTATACCCCACTCTCTATTTCCAACTTCACTTCCTGTCTCAATACTGTCATATCTATTAAAGGCAAAAAGGCCAAAAATAAATCCTAAAAAAATAAAAATAAACTGAATAAATATAAATTTACACATGTAAATAAATAGACTCAATGATGGGCTAAAAATCTGTGGAAATGTGCGGATTTATGTGCGCACAGATTCCACGTGGGCCTACTCATGACGTAACTATGGCAAATAGCGTGAGATTAGTAGATCTGATTTTTTTTTTGTGGCCAAATATGAGAGGAACCATTTACACAAATGAGACAGATATCCAACCAGATAAAACACATGAAGTAATCAGGTGTAAACAAGCTCAAGAAGTCTGAAAAAACAAAGCTCCTTTAAATGTCAGTACATATCCAATAAATATTATCGCAAAACAATATGTAATGCTGATAGATCATGCCCCTTTGGACTATGGAAGTCAATGGTTACAGCTTTCAGACATTTTTTCAAAATATCTTCTTTGGTGTGCAACAGAAGAAAAAACTCATAAAGGTTTGAAACAAGTAAAAGGTGAGTAAACAATAATACTTTTTTTATTTTTAGGTGAACTGTTCCTTTAAAAGTTGCTGCTGATAAACTCATTTAAAGATTAGTTCTGAGAATGAAATGATAAACATAGAATAAAAAGCATTGAAAATAAAGCAATTTTACAGTTTGTGTGAAACAGACTTTCCACCATCCACACTCCTACATTCTTAGATTTTCAGTGGGTTCTTATAAAAGGTATTTACGATTAATAAGGCCTGTGGTAAATATAACTTAGTTATACAAAAACCATTTCCATAAACCAGTTCTACAGAAAACTGCACACCACAAACGTTCTTATACAGTTACTTATTTTAACAATTACACACAGCTACAAAATTAAAGCGTTCAATATTTGGTGTGTCTAATATACACATATACTAGACACACCAAATATAAATCGTAGAGCAAAAAACATGTGGAACAGCTATACAACATCTATTGCTTACAGCAAAGTGACATCTAACTAGGTCACATTAAATGCTAAACATTATTATATTTACATTTTTTTACTGTGTTTTCCTGACACAAAAAAATAGAGCATGACAAACAGAAATCTTACAGCTCATTCTGCCAATCCGACATATACACATTTATTTTTAGCAAATTCTTATTATTTAAAACGACTTGTTGCAGTAATTGTTAGTGGAAGTTCCAAACATTTCAAGGGTTTCCATGCTGCAACGAGAAAAAAATATTAATAAACTTACTTTTAGGAGGGCTTGGTGTATCCGATGCCCAACCTCATCCACACTCTGCCCCAGTTTAAGACACAGGGAGGTAAAGATTGGGTCATCCTTTGAAAGCAAGGGTGATGTGAGGTTCACCTTCTCCTGCACACCCTGAGAGACAACAAGAGAAGTGGCATTATTACAGATGTAGATCATTAAAAAAAGTTATTAAAACCATTAAAATGCTGCAATATCTTCTTGCTTGGGTTTACTTCACAAGCCAGCGTTTCTAAACTGGACCAAGTTTGGTAATACAAGTCACATATGAGCAAACTGTCATAGCATTGGTCAACATAAGAATAAATAAGCAAAACCTTTGTATGCATATTGTGGCTGTTTTAGCAGATGTTGTTGTATACTTTACCAATTTGTACATAGATAAAAGGGGTAGTTCACCAAAACAATATTTTACAGTTACTTTTCTTAATATTACCTATGTAGAAACATACACTATTATGAAAGCAATACAACTACGTTTTCAAGCACTTTATTCAAAATCCAAGCACCTATCAATCCTTAAAAACACAGCACAAGAACCCTGATACATTTCAAACTAAACTACTGAGGGAGAAACAGCACCTAGTACCAAAACAAATGCCTCAAATGACCCAGTGGGAAAACAAAGCAACCAAACACAAAGATGTCAGTTAGGCTACAGTACTCGAAACACTCACCCTAAGGTGCTGAAATGCATGAATGCTATAAGGGAGGTCGAGAAGTTTAGCGCAGTCAGGCTTCTCCAGGTCTGGAGGCAGAGCTGACATCAGATCCAAGAATTGCTCCGGACTTCAAAACCACAACAATAGGTGTTTGTTAATGACAAATGAAAGGGTTGCTTCATCCAAAAATTAAAATTGTGCTATTAATTACTCACCCTCATGTTTTTAAAAACCCTTGAGATCTTTGTACATCTTTGGAACACAAATCAAGATATTTTAGGTGAAATCTGAGAGCTCCCTCATTTTCCATAGAGCAAAGGCTCCAGATTCAATCAAAGTTTAGAAAGGAAAACAAATTCCTAAAAACACACCATATGGCTCCAGTGGTTCAATTGGCTCTATGCAAAGCTAGGGTTTTTCAGCCAATGATAAACTTCCAGTGAAAGCTTCATGTAATTATTCCATAAGATTCCTTTAACAGCATTGATGCTGTAGTGTAATTATAATACATTAATACAACAGACGTAAGCATTCATTTAGTTGTTCAAGCGAGATAAATGACTGTGTAACCACTTGCACATTTTAAAGTCATGATGAGGTAAAATTTATTTTAATGCAGTGCTTTTTGTCCTATCTGAGACCCGCTTTATATCTATCAGGCAGTGAAGATCACTTATTTTTAAAGAAATCAAACCGTGACAATAAAACGTGGCATTTTTATAATAGAAAGACGGGTGACTGGAAGTACTGAGGCTGGCTGGCTGGCTGAAATTAAAAGTCTGTGTGCATATACCCCATTCGATTATTATGAAGCTACGCCAATACATTTAAACAAAAAGAACGACTTTAACAGTTTCTTCTCCTCAGTGTCAGTATATTGCACACATTCATGAGCACTGCGCAGTGTGGATGCCCACGCGTGACTTCCTCTCATTTAAACAAAGCACAGGTGCATCGAAGGTAAAACACCAACACCAGAGGCGCGACACATGAACACATGTCTTATACTGACTCTGAGAAGAAATTGTTCAGTAAACTCATTATGTGAGCACTAATGTAGTGCTTCCCACAGGCTTTGAAATATACTTGTAGTGCTAGCTGGATTGAAACACAACTTGCATTTTATATTAAACTATATGCAACAAACAAAACATAATTTCATTTTTAACAATAACTTTACAGTAAAAAAACAGTGTCATCATAAAGTAAAAATGACTGTTTAAATAAAAAAAGAAATCCACAATTTCTGTTACATTTATTCTACTCAGGAGCCATGTGCACACACTGACAGGCTAAATCTGCTTCTCTCTCTCTTTCAAGTTCAAAGCAAACTTGAATGTCAAAAATTTTAGATAATATATAAAAGAGCCTATATAATATACAGACATCATCAAATTAATAAAAAAATCAGCAAATGAGAAATAAATGACAGAAAAAAACAAACAGACAATATCTCAATAGATTAAAACTTGTAGATTACTTAAATTAGACAAATGCGTTGATTAACCCCTAATGGTGTACATATATTTTGCAGCCAGTTTACACCAGTCATTTCATCATCTCCGAGCATATAGTAAAGTTTTTCTGAATGGTTTAGAGTAAAAAATATATTATTTACTTTTTTTCTGGCTCTCGTGGCTGTGCGCGCTGTCAGCTTTGAAGCAACCGGAAAGTAGTCTTTAATAAAAGAGTAATGCAAAAAACGCCTACAAGCTGAAGCCAGGCATTTTACGAGATTTAGCCAGCCGGACAAACTTTTTAAGTCCCAAAAAGGCACAACTCTGTGTGTCTGCATAGCACGTGAGTCTGTAGAAGTGCTGACAGGTCTCGCACACACAGAATGAAATGGGTAAATATGAGAGGATTTTCAACTACTTAATCAATCGCAGATGTTTGGTTATATTAGGTAAATACAAATTAGTAGGGGTGTCAAAATTAATCGTTTCTTAAGTGCACCGCGATGCAGACGCGGACAATTCTGTATCGGTTTATTAATAATCATAACTGGTTATTACTGACGTCATTTACCTCATATGCGCTCTGTCGCAAGGGAGGCGATTGCGAGTATTTACACTGCTCTAACTACTTAAAACTCATAAACTGTGCACAATTTCACTGTGTGTGTTTGCTGGATCAGTCTTTCACTGACATATACAACAAAAGCCCCTATTTCACTGAGATCCAGAGAATGAAAGTACTCAATTTCTCTCTCTCTCTCTCTCTCTCTCTCGCTCTCTCTCTCTTTCTCGCACACACACACCACACACATATACACACACACACACATATATACACACACACACACACACACACACACACATACACATATACACATATACACACACACACACACACACACACACACACACACACACAGTGGCCAATTTGACCTGGTGGCTTCTTTTCTTCTCTTCTCGGCTGTTTTACAGCGTTACTTCTGGATACAGAAATGAGCGCGTGTCTGCAGAGTTTTCTCCACCGTGTCTATCATACATCAGCTGTAAGATCGCCGCCTGCCGCTTATTAGTGTCACTCATCAGTAAAGAGCGCAGCGCGAAAGAGCCAATCACAACCGTTTTTGTTAAGGGTGTGACCAATCAAAGAGGTGTAAGAGAACTAGACATAGATCAGAAATTGAGCTGGATATTTATATTTGTTTATATTATTTGCTTAATGCTCGTTTTATTTAAAGTTACAGTTTATATATCTGACTGTTTGTATTAAATGACCAAATTGTATTACAAATAATATATAAATATAAATATATTCATACATTTTAATACAAGAACTGCTGCTGTGAAGAAAATATAAAACTGTGCATGAAAAGCACCGTCAATGCACCGTGATGCACAGAAATATCGAATTGAACCGAATCGATGGCATGATAATCGTAACCGAACCGAACCCTGAGACTAGTGTAGGTTCACAGCTCTACAAAATAGTGTAAAAGGATGGCACTAATAGTAAAATGAATGTGTCACTAAATAAACTTGGGTGGCTGTTAATATACCTGGGCGGCCCGCCCAAGTAAAGTCTATATGTGGGAAGGACTGAATGTATTCTCATTACTTTTAAATATTCCACTAGAACCACTGAAAGCCATTTGGTCTTTTTTAAAGATTAAGTCGGGACCCTTGAGGTCTATGAAGGATGAGGGAGTTCTCAGATTTGATCTTAAATATCTTTACTCTTATTCCAAAAACGTACAAAGATCTCAGGGCTTTGGAACGGCATGAGGGTGAGTAATTAATACTGAACGAACATGTGAAATCTTAATTTTATCATGAAAAAAACACCTCCGTAAAACAAATGACACTTACTTTATATCTTTGCTTTCCAAGGATATAAACGTGCCATCGTAAAGATCCAAGTCTCCCAGGGGAACTTTAGCTGTGACACAGTCTGCATCTTCTTTGTAGTGTCGCTGCTCTAGACCAGTATCCCGGTCCTCGTTCTCTTCGATGTGAATCTTCTGAGCAACTAGCTGTTTCTGCAAAAATGTACAATTTCAGGATGTACGCTGTCAGGATAGTTTAGCAAAGTATAAACATCATTAGTCTTTAACATAACACTGCACATTATCCAGGTTTCTACAACGATATTATGATGAACATGAGGGTTAAAATCACCTCTAACTTCTTGAGGTAGTTCACACGGGTCTCTTGCTGCATGAAAAGAACTAAATGGTGGGGATGTTTCAAGTTAAGAGGAGAGTCCACCTAAAAAACCAAAGAACACACGAAAGGCAAAGTGTAAAATCAATGCGCGCACACACATGCTTAGGGCAAGAGTCACTCTGTCTGACAGGAATCAGGTCAGAGGTTAAATGACATCAAGAAGACAAATCACGCTACTGAGGTAAAGCTGGTTTCATATTCAGAATTTCTCCTTAATAATATAATTTCAGAAAAGTATTATTGGCAAACCCTAAACAGGGAAATCATACAACGTTAAGCAGCCAATGACGTTCAAAGTACAAGATTGTTCAGTCAATTCAATAGTGCTAATGTTGTTTTGAAGTCATACTTACATTCGATTTCAGACCAAATATTCAAAGTAGAATGGTAAACAATATAGTCACCGTGTCACTGATTAAAAAACAAACCAACTTTACCTCAATATCATACTGAACGGTATAATAAAACCAGTACACGCGAGAGAGAGATCACGACAAGCAGAAGACTGTCAACACACACATCTGCCAGACAGCTGTATAAAGCAGGGTTATGAGATCAGAAAGTGACTGCTCGGGCTGTCTGCTCTTGTAAACAGCATCTAGAGAGCTCTGCAGTGACTGGTCGTTTACAGTCTATGATCGCGACACACTCGCTCACCTGCTGCTGTATTTTTCCGTCCTCCGTCACCACCCAGTGCGTGGTGGCTCGCGCGGGCTCCGCCAACAGGGCACAGATAAAGATAAGAGCCGATCCCCGTATGGACGAGCTCCAGAGGCGTTTATTAGTAAAATTATCGCCTATGCTATTGCTCTTGTCATCCGCCATCTTTCTGCCGTCTGTCCATTCGACCCTAAAGCTTCGCGTCATTCACCACAATCTGCTTCCGGGTTACAGAGTGACCCCGCCTCCCATAACAATATTTGCTCAACCGAACTGATTGTATTTTTCATGAATTATTAATATTATGAACATTGTTACAATCGACGATAATATTTTATTCAAAGAAAATAATATTTCTATATTACTTATATAACGTTACTAAATGGTAGTTACAATTCGACGCTAATTTAGCATTTTAAAACCGTATTAAATTTAAATGAGATTGTATTAATGAGTCTATAATATGGTGTGCTACTCTCAGCCTTAAGTGATGTTCCCTTTAAACCTGTTTAAACGCATTTTTTGTTTTTAAATTGTTTATCTTATATAGGTATTTTATTCTTGTTTAAAATGTCAATAAACTTGCCTTCGCTTCACTCACTAGGGATGCTTCAATCAGGAATTTTGCAGCCGATACCGAGTACCTATTCTTTGTCATGTTGATTGACCGATACCAAGTATCGATTCTGATGCTTCAAGCTTTATAATGCATAAATCACATTTTCAGTCCAAGTGTGATACTGACGTGGAGATCTTGCCTTACCTCAGAGAATAAATTAAAGATGTTGCATGTAATTCCATAAACATGTCAGTGTGATCATGTCATGGTCAGAAGCAGCTTTACAGAACAAATAGAACAAATAGATTTTAAAAAAATTGGTAAGAAAAATCATCATTAATCAAACAATTTGGAAAGATTTCAACATGTCTCAATGAAGTTTGGAGCACATAAGGAGTTAAATTGCACACCTCTAAATCCATTACTTCTTTGCTTAGAGGAAATAGGTCCATACTAGTTTTTACAAAACATAAATAACAATAAATAATAGTATTAAATATTCAAGTTAAAAACTTTTTTTTTTTAATTTACCTAATATTTCCAGCCAGGATTTAATAAACTTGCAATATTGTTGAAAGCACAGAACATTCGGTTCTGATATGTAAAAAGATTTCAGTTCTTATGTGTCCTCTGCTTGTAAGCTCGTAAACAAACAATTGTGATCGGTTCATGAGATTGGTGGGTAGTGACCAAGTCAAAAAATGTGATTATCGGCCGATACAGATCTCTGGCCAATCAACCACAGCATCTCTAACAAACACACGTGTTATATACTTAACCAATTAAATTAAAAAAATTTAAATATTTCAAATAATGATTTAAAATACTTTTAAATAAAGTGATTACAAATTCCCTACACTTTAAAATAGACTGGCTGTTCAAAATCAACAGTCAGCTTAAAATAATTAAAAATATTTATTAAAATAAATTGTTGTATAAATGTTTTACAAAAAATGTTTGTTGGGTAATTCTTTTTTTTTTTCAAACAATCAACTTATTTAAAAAGGATCAAATGTTATAGTTACAATTCGACGCTAATATATATTTTAACAATTTTATTTAGTCACAGAGCAATAGCATGAGTCAGCCTGCTAAGACTAAAACGCTTCTAACAATTTTTGTTTGATTTTAATCATTTAAATTCTTGTTTCTTTTATTATTGTTCACATAAAGCATTTTGAATTGGTGTTGTGTTAACCAATGAAACAAATATAATTAAAATATTTTACAAAGTGACACTTTAAAATAGACTAAATAGCTGTTTAAAATATATAGGAAGCTTAAAAGATTACGTGTGTATGTGTGTGTTAGGAATAGGTTGGAGCATCTTCAAGACTTATGGTGCTGGACTCCTGTTGTCACTTAGGGTTTTGTGTGGTGCTAGTTGTGATGTTTCTCGACATAGGAGAGGAGTGTCCGTCCAGTCCAACTTATCCAGCACATGTTTTATGCAGCGGATGCTATTCCAGCCGCAAGCCATCTCCGGAAAACATCCAAACACATTCATACACTACAGACAATTTAGCTTACTTAATTCACCTTTGCTGCATGTCTTTGGACTGTGGGGGAAACCGGAGCACCCGGAGGACACCCATGCGAACGCAGGGAGAACATGCAAACTTCACACAGAAACGCCATCTGACCCAGCCGAGGCTCGAACCAGCAACTTTCTTGCTGTGAGGCGACAGCACTACCTACTGCGCCACTGCGTCGCCCATAAGCTTAAAGTATTTATTAAAATATTTTTTTATTAACATATAAATGTTTTAGAAAAATACATAAAAGCATGCACATCTAGATGGGTGCTTAGCCAAACTGCAAAAAGAGCAAAAATATAATCAAAAAGGCGGCAACACCGAAGCTCCAAAAATACCAGTTTTATAAATAAAAGGCTAACACAAAGTGTGTTATGTTTTGAGCACACAGTCTGGTGAAGAGCAATATAGAAACTAAAAATTATTTTGTATTTTGAACGATAATGATTTATATTTTGATATAGGCCCTAAGTTGTTAATGCCTTCAGATTTAAGAGTTCCCCAACAATGACTGAAAACACAAAAATTAAAGGGTCCATTAAATGGCATATCATATTCAACCAATACATTTTCGGTAGCCGAAAATTCAGTACATCTCTAAAATCAACACACTCTTAGATTCCCATTGTTGCACATTTCTACTGTGTGATTGACTCTTAGATCAATATAGAGTAAAAAAGTCCAGTTTATCATTGGTACTGATATAAATTTGATCGCAATTCGATACAATATAATTTATCGGCTCAGCCCTTCTTCTCCAATTATTACAACCGAAAGCCTGAGAGCGTTATCTTCAAAGGTACATATTTAGAGAATAACCCTGACAGACTGCCCAAATGTTGATAAACATTTTTTGAGATATACTAAGGGCTATCTTGATCTATATAACCAAGATTATCAAACATTGATAGCATAGAACATTAAAGGCGCACCAGTATTTAAAGGCTTAAATACTGTATAAAAGATTGGGACAGACAGACCAGCAGCAGTTAGATTTCTGTATACTGGAAGTCTTAGGCCCTTTATTCTCAACAGAGAATAAAGTAGAGGATTTTGTTTTGTTCTTTTATTCATTTTAATCTTCTTTTTCACTTGATTTATTTTATTATTAAAAGTGTAATATGTAAAGTTTAAAAGGGGCTGTTTTCTGCTGAGTGTTACGTGGCCGGGATGCGAATCAGCACCTCCAAGTCCGACGCCATGGTGCTCCACCGGAAAAAGGAGGTTTTTCATTTCCAGGTTGGAGGAAAGGCCTTACTTCAGGTGGAGGAGTTCAAGTATCTCTGGGTTTTGTTCATGAGTGAGGGAAGGATGGAACGTGAGATTGACAGGCGGATTGGTGCAGCAGCAGCAGTAATGCGGTTGATGTATCGGTTCACTGTGGTAAAGAAGGAGCTGAGCCGAAAAGCAAAGCTTTCGATTTACCAATCAATCTACGTTCCTATTTTCACTTATGGTCATGAGCTTTGGGTCATGACCGAAAGGACAATATCTTGGATACAAGCAACCGAAATTAGTTTCCTTCGAGGGGTGGCAGGGCACCCACTTATAGATTAGGTGAGGAGCTAGACTAGGACTAGAGCCGCTGGTCCTCCACATTGAGAGAGGTCATCTGAGGTGGATCAGGCATCTGTTTCAGATGCCTCCTTGACGCCTACCTAGGGAGGTGTTCCAGGCATGTCCCACCGAGAGGAGGCCTAGGGGAAGACCCAAGAAACGCTGAAGGGACTATGTCTCTCGGCTGGCCTGAGAACGCCTCAGGATTCCCCCAGAGGAGCTGGATGAAGTTTCTGGAGAGAGGGAAGTCTGGGGTTCTCTCCCAAGACTACTGCCCCCACTGCCCGGCCCCGGAAAAGCGGATGAAAATGAATGAATGAATGAAAGTTTATTAGCTTCATTTGCAGAACTCATCAATACACCTGTGGTAAGGTATGCATTTAATTAATCCTTGAAACAATATAAAAGATGGTCATATAAACAAAACTCTAACTAAGGAATGTAGTGGAGAGAAGATCCTGGTTTCTTTATTTAGGGGAATTACCAACAGAATAATTAAACACAACAGATGACACTGAAATAATGACAGGACAGATTTTTTAAAAGTGGACCTTTATATAATAATTTGTACAATAGCATATAGAATACAATAAAGTTTTTACATTGTGCAAAACATTCAAAAACATCCTGTGATTTTGAGAAAGTAGCTAACACTGAGAATGAGCTCTAGAGTATTTCTTAAAAAAATCTTAATTAGTTTGGGACAGCTGACCAGATGTAACATTAAAATGTGCATACATTTGTTAAATTAAAAGTACACATAAAGCAGTGTTTGTCCTAGCATTAAAATGAACGTACATGTAGATTCCCTCCAAAATGTTTAAATATAGGTTACCTTCATTTACATATAAAATGCATAGCTATTGCTATAAAGAGCAAGAACCCACAAACCATCACGTAAAGATCCTGATCCTGATAGCGCAAAGGGTTACATGCAGTGGGGTTAAAGCTGAATGATGGTTGAGTTGAGGATTTCAGGCACATGTTTTGATTTAGATGACTTGGAGAGGTCTCGCTGCAACAACAAAATGACAGATTCATTTCTGAAATACACAAACTGATTTGATCTCTTAAATATTGGTTCTATTTACAAGCTAAATTAATATCTTAAGCATTCACAATATAAGCTGTAGTAGAAAGAGTAGACAATGACACTTAGAAACTAGTCTGATTTGCAAATTACAAGTATAGAAGTATTTGTTAGATGTGTTGATTAGGAGAAAACAGTCCAGTTCAAAGAGGCCAAGAGAAATAACTGAGCACTTTACTTGAAGGGGGGGTTCATAAGACTGGCATGTCACCTTTAAAATCATTACATGACACAAGTCATGAATATGAAGAAGATTTTATGCATGCTTGCTTATGGCAACTGTCTTATGGGAAGTGTCATTTTAAATGCAAAGATGGCAATGTTTGAGAGGTCTTTGTTATGACAACTTGACATAAACATATAATAACCTGTTTTTATCATCATCATGACAGCTTGACATTACCAAGACAACATATCTTGTCATAAATCTGCCATAAACATAACTATTATGAGGTCATTATAATTTTGTCAATAATTTTATAACAACAATATTAATATTTTTTCAAGTGAGTAAAGCAAATTGAATTTGTTATTAAAAAGTCATTAAAAATATTATTAAAGCTGTTAAAAAAGTATTTGACAGAGAAATGACCCTTTTACTTAGAAATTTGAATTGAATTTTGTTCCACTGTAAAAAAAAAAAAAAAAAAGTGATCAGAAAAACATTTATGACAATTACAATGGCCTTGTGATAATCACAGAGCTGGGTGCATTTTCAAAAACCATGGTTAGCCAACTAAAGCCACAAGTTCTGTCGTTACAAACATAGTTTGTTGATTTGGCATTTCCCAAAATCATTGTTCCAACGAACATTCGCAAACTGCGTAGCAAACTTGTATGATTGCAACTACACCTCTGGAGCTGTAGTTAGAAACATAGTTCCTGGCTGTGTTCTATTCCCAGTTATCCACCCTATGCCCTATTCATTTAGAACATTCTAACATTTAAACTTGGAATCATTAATAAAAAACGTTAAGGGTATCTCTTTTAGGTGTAATTTGTATTCCAAGTATTTTTACAGTTCAGTTTTAGCGATCTTCATGATCTTCCTTCGCAGTGAACTTTGAAAACATTAATGTCATTTGATGACCTATTATTATTATAGGTGACCTATTATTTTATCAATTACTTTCCCAACCACATGAGGAGCCAACAGGAAATAAGTGACTGTTGGTTTTAGGCACTGTGTGTTTTAATTTCAGTTGTAGATGTTTGATGTTCAATAAATAATCATAGTAGATAGTGTGTGTGGCGAGGGGGCGTGACCGAGAGCCATGGGAACGGAATGAGGCCGCGTGTAAGTGGATGCACCTGTGGTGCGCACCGGTCTCGAATCCCACGGAAGGAGCTCTGGACTATAAGAGGAGGAACGATGGCAGAGGAAGCCAAAAGAGGACCGGGCCCGGACATATTTTACTTTTGCTTTCAGTTTGACGGCAGTCTCCGTGAGGAGCTGCCGTCCGTTTGTTTTGGTTTAGACGGCAGTCTCCGTGAGGAGCTGCCGTTCATGTTATAAATAAATATTTTAAAAACTGCGTCGGTTCTCCGCCTCCTTCTTCGCGGCAGCCAAAGGGCCGTGAACTTCATTACAGTGTGTGTTTCAATTATTTTATAATCAAGTAGTGCACCCTTCATTCAAAAATCTCTCGTAATATGTGAGCATATTTACTGTACAAAACGTGTCAGTGAACTATGAGAGCAAATAAATGAATAAAATAAATAAAATAAAATAATCGTTCATTAATTGTAATCAAGTTCAAATGTTCAGTTAATCGAGATTTAGATTTTAGGCCAAATCGCCCAGCTCTAGATGATCCTGTTTATGACAGATTTGTAACAAGGTTATGTTGTCTTGGTAATATCAGGCTGTCATGACAATTACAGGTTATGATGCATATGTTTATGTCAAGTTGTCATAACAAAGACAGCTTAAACAATGCCATCTTTGCATTTATAAAGTGACATAAGTGAGCAAATGGCACTTAATGACAGTTGTCAAATCTCTTCATATTCATGAATTGTCATGTCATGTTGTGATTATAAAGGAGTCATGACAGACTATAAATAGCTCCTTCAATAAAGTGTTACCAATACTGCTTCAGGGTAATACAGGGCATCATGTCAGTATTAAATCAGAACATGAGTTTATTCACCTAACCATATATTATGCCTTATAAAAGGTATAAAAGGTTAGATTTATTATGGAGTACAAAACTGCACATTTTAAAGATAATAAGCCAGTCAAAGTGTGTTTAAGCAGTGTTTTTACCATGCAGTTACTTGAAAAATCCATCTCAAACAAACCTTGATTAAATGGATTCAGGCTTGACAGTTTCCTTTGGAAACAATTTATTATTAGCTTAACATTATGCCTGTATCACCAGTTTCACCACAACTCAATATCCTATAAACATATTTAAAGGGATATTTTACTCAAAAATAGGGGTGTCAAAATTAATTTTTTCTTCTGTGCACCGCTATGCAAATAAGGGCAATTCGATATCTGTTTAGTAATAGATTATAACCGATTATTATGTACTGATGTCCTTTATCTCCTCTGCACAATGTCGCAGAAGATTACTATGGCGAAGGAGGCGAGGGCGAGTAAATAAAACGCTTCAACTACATAAAAGGTAGAGAATTATGCACAATTCAACTGCTTGTGAGTTTGCTGGAAAGTCTATCATTGACAATGAAAAAAGCACAGCACACGAGCCACGTCTTCATTACTAGGGAGAAATGCTGTAAAACTCCATCTCTGCCTCTCTCTCACACACACTTTGGATATTTGACTCGCTGCACTGGCCTGTTTGTGAGGTAACTGTTCTTCTCCTCTCGGCTGTTAAAGCGATACTTGTGGATCCAGACACGAGCGTGCTGGAGTTGCGAGTTTTCTCCACTGTGTCTATTACGGATTACCTGTGATAACCGTTCAAGCGCAGCCCTTTCTGTTGAGCGGGTGGAGGCAGCACTCAAAAAGGGAGCCGAATAATATTTACATTAGTTTATTTCGTACAAATGCTCATGCTGTCTTCTGTGCATGTATTTGATATATTTAAAAATAGTGTTTTTTTTTAGCAGGTAAATTTAAAGGTACAGTTCATGTATCTTACTGCTTGCATTAAAAGACAATATTTTATTACAAATCATTTATAAATATTAATATATTTATAGATTTTAATTGTAAAAAATTATTGTTCTGAAGAAAAAATCTAATTGTTTATGGAAAGCGTCGTCAAGGCACCGAATTGAACCAAATCGATGGCATGATAATCTTAACCGAACCGAACCGTGAGACTAGTAAAGGTTCACACCCCTACTCAAAAACATAAAATCCTTCATTATTTATTATTTACTAACCCTTAAGCGGTCACAAACCTTGATGGACTTCTTTTTTCTGTTGAACACAAAAGAAGATCTTCTGAAGAAAGCTGGAAACCAAAAGCCATTGACTTCCATAGTAGGAAAACTAAATATGATCAATGGTCTCTAATATTCCTCAAAATAACTTGTTTTATGTTCAACAGAAGAAAGCAACTCAAACAGGTTTAGAACAAGTGGTGGATAAGTAAGGAAAAGTAAACTTTCACTTTTGGGTAAACTATCCCTTTTTTAAGTTCAAGCTCTTGCTCTCTCTGACCAGACTGTGATGAAGCGGATAAAAAATTTACCTGAAATTCTGAATAGGTGCTTGCGACAGAGTTAATGCTGAAGTTTCGCTGTGGACTAGCTGGTACCTTCGTCATCCCAGCAACACCACCGGTTAGATGGCAGATGTTCTCCTTATTGCGCTCTAGTAAACCTTGATGAGGAGGTTTGCTGTGTCCTGGAGTCTTTACCCCATTACCCTGTTTTAAAAACAAGGATACATTGGAGAAGTGGGAAATCAACATATTATCATGTTAATTAATAAAAGAATGTGCATTGTGCACAATAGTTAATGAAATGCTTGAGAATGGTAGCGTTGTTACGGCCATGCACTGACCTTGCTTGCTGAAATCGGAGGGCGAGATATAGGAGAATGACAGACGGTACCACCAATGACAGATCGAATAGTGCTGTTAGAGGTGCCGGTGCTGGAGGTAGCGTTTAGCTGAGGAAAAGCCAAAGAGTTAATACAGCAGCAGCCATGCATTGATTTAATTAAAACCTAATGTGAATTAGAGCTGCACAACATATCGAAAGATCATCATATTGCGATAATAATGTATGCAATATCCGTATCGCAGAGAAGTGCAATACATTTTTATTAAGTTCAAATTCATTACATTTTTTGTGGAAAGTATTTGTGTGCTGCCTGCATAGGTTGTTTGTCCAAATCTGACCAATCAGATGGTGCCTTTACTCTCTTTATCCCCACCAACTGATATATTTGTAAGATCATTACATAAATACAATGTGTCATGAACAGCAAATTCAAGGACATTTTTAAAGCAGCATTAATTTTAAAATTAAGCACATTTTTTACCCATATCCCAGCATATGTATCGCTAGAAAGTCCTTACTGTACTTAACATTTCACTTATACTTATTCTTTAAATTAAAAATGTCAGAGTAATTTTTAGAAATGTTACAGTCATGTTTAATGAACTTTAATAAAAATTCAATACTATTGAATTCAAATGTGGTTTCTGAAATATTGATAAAATGAGACTTATTTGTCAGTGTTATAGCATAAGATTTAAAATTAAAACATTGCTATTGAGGAATTTCTCAGTTTTTACATTGTTTTTGACAGTTGAGTAAAACCGTTGAAATAACATCATAAACAAATTTCATTTAAAATTTAATACAGGCACTTTTAAGTACTTTTCAGGCACTGAATCCATGGGCTCTATTTTAATGATCTAGGGGCAAAGTCTATAGTACATGGCGCAAAAGCATTAAGGGCATGTCCTAATCCACTTTTACTATTTTAAGAACAGAAAAAGTACGCTCTGCACCTTGGTGCATGGTCTTGCAGGGTTGTGCTTATTCTCTTAATGAGTTATGGGTGTGTTTTGAGAATAACCTGCATTAAACCAATCAGAGACTCATCTCACATTCCCTTTGAGAAGCAGTTGCGTCACGCCATAGCGCATTTGCTATTTACAACCAAACGCTTCACTAGTGAGAAAACAGTTAAACAGACCATCTCCAGTGCAAGGATAAAGAACGAGTCTCCTCCATTCGGCCTCTTTCTTTCTCTTTACTTTTACTCTTTACTCCTTTACTTTCGTGGATAAGGAAACGTTGTTGTACGCACTCCGCTGATTAGCCTACATATTTAATTTTGTTTGTTAAAAACAAAGATTAGTTTCAAAATTATATCTAAATTTAGTTCTAATTTCCATGAAACAAATAAATGAACGATAATACCGAAGTGTGCGCAAACAACATTGCAGACGTCTCCAAAACCCGACAGGTGGACAAATCTAAACTAGTGTTTTTAATAAAAAATATAAATATGCATATAATAAATATAACATTATACACATGCAAATTGTCATTTAGAAACTGAAAAAGGGCCCTGAGATGAAGAAGGCATGGAGGTAGTGGTTTTTGTATTTATGTAGAAAATAATAATTTTTGTACCATTTTAATCCTTTATTTTTTTTCATATGTAAAGATATTTGTGTATTGCTGTACATCCTGTGTGTATTAAGCAATGTGTAAGCATTTGACCTGCATAGGCACATAACTAACACGCTCTGCGCTAAACTTTAGACCTGCTTTTAGATGGTCAATGTTGCTGTCTATATCAGTTCTTTCAACGCACTAACAATGCGCCTGAACACACCTCCTATTTAGACCGACGCACCTATGAGTCCACAAAGTGGCGCAAATGGATTTGCCATTCAAACAACATGCATTTTGCAAGTTAGTAAGATCATAAGAAATATCGTTGTTTAGTGTTGCGATAACATCACATCTCATAAATCACATATTTGCTTTTTTAAAGTCTAAATGATTGCAGCTCTAATGATGATTGCAGTCCTAATGTGCATCAGTGTTAAGGCAACATGAGCACCCACTTTTCACAACCCAATTAGTCCAGCCCTTGTTCTTCATTATCACAACTTTTTCTCTCAAAAATATCACATTACATGTGAAATGGGTTGCGAACAGGGTTTCACGTTGACCTTTTACACCTTCCACAATCAAAAAGAAATACAATCCTATTGCATTTACCTTTCGAGCTTTACAAGGCGTTGTGCTGCCCAGAAATCTTCGTTTAGTCGGTGTGCGGATTACAGTGCCATAGACCATGTCCTCCTCTGTCTGCTTGCTCTTCTTTAGTTGCTGCATTGTTAGAATCAATATTAAACTTTAATCATGGACATTGCCCTTTAAAATATCATTTGTGAATACAACATAGTCGACAAATTTGGGTTGATGCATATATAAAAAAAGGCTATTCGCATCTTTTAGTAAAATACATACCCGCTCCTGTTTTTCCCGCTCCTTCTCAAGCCGGTACAACTCCCATTGATCGCTAACAAACTGCATGAACTTCTGACCGTTTACCTGGAACTCTCTGTTCTGTTCAAGTTCCCACTGCTCAATCTCTGCCTTCAGCTTCTTCTCGAGCTAAATGAGAGAGACACACACTTCAGGATTCTTTCATCTTTTCCAAAGTTAAATTGAAGTGTTTTTCAGACACTTTCCAGAGGATTTCAAACTTTTTAGGTATTGTACTATGTGGCAAATTACACATGTACATACTATATTACATTATATTTCATGCTATTTGCTATAGTATTCTATAGTATAGCATGGATTAGCTTAGTGACATGTTTGCCCCAAGCCCAACAATGAATTACTGTCATTTACTCTCTTATTTGTAATTTCACGTATTTCTCATCCTCAATTAATATTTATCTTTATCTTAAAAACGCTGCAGCTAGGCACGTGAACAGACTCTAGTTTTATTTAAATAGTTTATTATTACTTATTTAGTAAGAGTTAGTATTGCCTATTTAGTGAGATGAATAATTAGGAAAGCAAAACAATTTCATTTTTAAGCAGTTTTTTTTTAATAATTTAAAATATTATTTTAAAATTTCCAAAACACTAAATTAAGATTCAATTGATTTTCAAGGATTGAAAATTTTAACTTAAAAAAATAATAAATTACTCATTACTTCATTACAATTGTATTTAAATTACACATCTAATTGTTTTGTCTGAAAAGTAAGTACTTGAATCAATACAGCTTAAATCACTATAAATCTCAATATATAGACAACAGAAATTAAACTCTTTTAAATCAGGGTTCCAAATGTAAAATTCCATGACTTGCAAAGACTTTTTAAAGCATAATTTCCATGACCTATAATGAACAGAAATAAATGCAGCTGTTGTGTTGAGCAGTTCCTCCAGAAATTCAAGATTCTGCAATCACTAAGTAAATGGTGCCAAATTTGAGAATTTGGTGCCATTTTTTTTTAATTGCTGCAGACTTCTTGCAGATTTTGGCCAGCCAGGACATCATTCCTGTGCTATCTACATTATTTTATATTAAATAACATTTTATAAATACATCAAATACTGTAAAAGTGCTTATCTGCACAGGCAGAAAAAACACACAGGGTAACACTTCAATACAAGGTTATAGTTACACATGTTCCAGGCACTTAGTAAAGTAATTTCAATGAATTACGCAAAATTACATGTAACCCTAAACCTGACCCACATTCTTAACCCAATCATATAATAAGTACATGTACAGTTGAAATTTTCACAGTATGTCTGACAAAAACATTTTCTTCTGGAGAAAGTCTTATTTTGGCTAGAATAAAAGCAGTTTTTAATTTTTTTAAAACCATTTTAAGGCCAAAATTATTAGCCCCTTTAACCAATATATATTTTTTAATAGTCTACAGAACAAACCATCTTTATACAGTAACTTGCCTAATTACCCTAACCTGCCTAGTTAACCTAATTAACCTAGTTAAGCTTTTTAATGTCACTTTCAGCTGTATAGAAGTGTCTTGAAAAATATCTAGTCAAATATTATTTACTGTCATCATGGCAAAGATAAAATAAATCAGTGATTAGAAATTAGTAATTAAAACTATTATGTTTAGAAATGTGTTGAGAAATCTTCTCTTTGTTAAACAGAAATTGAGGAAAAAAAAAAACAGGGGTGCTAATAATTCAGGGGGGCTTCAACTGTAATTAATTCATATTACTGAGTAGTTCAATGTAATTACGTCTCCTTAAAATGAAGTGTACCCCCAAAAATACATTTTGATAAATGGGAAGTAAAATCACAAACAAAAATTCATGATATTTCATGACTAGGACAACAAAAATATAAAATTCACTTTTAATGTCTGGAATAGGCTTTTTTAAAAATTGCATGATATTGCAAAAAACCCATATGACCACAATAACTGGATGCATTAGTTTAGCTACTTTTAAAAAGCATTAATGTGTAGAAATATTAACTGAAAAGGAGTGTCATATTATAATTGCTAAATAAATGTTTAGTTTTATTCTGTGATTTGTGTAATTGTGATTTGTGATGTGATTTTGGCAATTATCGTCAGTTTTGTAAATGTAAAATTTTTTTAGCGTAATAAAACTCTTTCTAGTTTTTACTGTCACAGTATTTATTTATTTTATTGTTATTTTAGACTGCTAAAATATTTACTATCGCTGTATATAAGCATAAATCTCTCATAATTACCTTAGGGAGACCTTTGACAATATCAGCCCTTTGTTTCTCCTCTTTTAGAAGGTTTCCTCCTCTGTTGGTGAATCTGGATGGATCTTTGGCTCTTTCCTTTAAAAAAGCATGAAACATGGCTCTTTCCTATCAGAAAATTAGCTCATGGTAAAATATTTGATAATCACGTTCAGACAATGTAACTTACCTCGAGCTCTATGAAAAGTCTCCAGTTCTCCTCCCACTTGTGAACACCTTCAAAAAGTTCTTTATGATCCTCATAGTACTGTTTAAGCTGCACAATTTCTGCATCATGTAGGCTCAGGAGTTCCTCACTGAAATCATCTAAGAGAGAAGGCAAACGTTATATTTTACACAGCTTTTAAACTGTAAACTATCAGTAAAGTATAATTGAAAAAAAAAAAAAACTCACCATCATAATAGGGCATAAAAGCTTGTCGCTGGTCAGCGCTGTAAAAGCACTTTTCCCAGTACACTGCAATCTCCTTCCGAAGGGTCTCTGTAACATTCTGCATGTTTTTAAGCTTCAGTTCCTCAAGACGTTTGACCTCAACTTGTAACTGGCGGAAGAGGACAAAACAATTTCATCTTCTGTGTTTAGTGCAATGTCATTCAGAAGCAATAATTAACAAAGGTTTGTATAACTGAAGATGATGAGGAAAACAAAAGGTCTGAAATGTACTTAGCAAAAATCTGAATAAGATAAAGTTACTAACAGCTTCCATATTCCTCTTCTTTGACAGAGTCATGTGCTCAGAAATGACATCACGCTCCTCTTGTGGAATCTGTAACCTTTTCCACAGCTCCAGGATCTTCTCTCGATAAGAGCCACAGACACGTTCATTTTCGGCCTTCCTGTTCTCCAACTGAAATATTTAAATACGAGATTATACAGTTCTTAAAGAAACACTCTACTTGTTTTTTTTTTTTTTTTTGGAAATAGGCTCATTTTACAAGTCACCTAGAGTTAAACAGTTGAGCTTTACCATTTTTAAATCCATTCAGCCAATCTCCGGGTCTGTCGGGAGCACTTTTAGCTTAGCTTAGCAGAGATCATTGAATCGATTAGACTATTAGCATCTCGCTCACAAATTATTTTTAACTAAAGTGTAATAAAAATTATGCGGTTTCAATAATTTTACTATTTAAAGCTTGACTCTCTGTAGTAGTATCTTGACTCTTAGTATCATGTACTAAGACTAAGTAGAAACTATAGCCTTGCCCTCATTTTAGCCACATCAACTTAGAAAATAGCAACTTTTCTTTTAGCATCGGAACATTGTGTAAACAAAGTAACTACAGAAGAGTGTATATTTAAATAGGAAATTTATCAAAACACTTTTTGAGCAAGATGCTAATGGTCTAATCAGATTCTTTGATTTAAGCGAAGCTAAGCTAAGCTAAGCTAAAAGTGATTCCTCAAGACCTGGAAATTGGCTGAATTGATTTAAAAGTAGTAAAACTGAACTGTTTATTTCTTGGGGACTTATAAAAAAGTGGAGTGTTCCTTTAACTTTTACCAGAGTTTGTCACTGTTTTATGTTTGTTGTACCTGCTGAAGGAGGACTTTGAGTGAATCAATGTTTTCTTTAGACAGGCAAAAACTCTCTTCATCTTCACAAACGACATCCTTTTCAAAACTAGTCTCAGGCAATTGATCCAGATCATCCATGCAAAGTATTATCTGCTTCTTCAACGTGACAAATTCTTTATGTCTTCGTTCCTGGAAAGATAAACAAACTGTAAATCAAACTGAACCCTAAGTTTTTTTTTTTAAATCTAGTCAGACTGTGTAAAAAATAAAAATGAAGTATTGTCATACTTTCTCAGCAGTGAGGCAGGAGATGTGCTGATGAAAGTTCTCCAGCTGTTCCATGGATGGAACACAACCAGGAGAGATAGAAAACGGCTGCGAGCAGAGAAGGTCACAGAGATCCTGATCCTGCTCGGTTAATGCTTTTAGTGCTTGCATTCTCTGGTTTTTCTCTTTTAACATCACTTCAACATGGGTCCGGAGTTCTTTTTCCCGCTGAAGCATAGTGCCACTTTTCTCCTCCTAAAATGATTATAAATGTCAAAAAAAGATGCTTTGAAAGCTTTTCCCCTCTTTATTTTTATTGAGACGCTATGAAAACAAAATAGCAGGGTTTTTCCTGCATAGAGAGTTACAATGCGGCCACTTCCTTAAAGTTTTGTACCCCCTCCACCTTTTAACAAAAATCAGACAGGCAGTAATGACTACTAACTAGGGTTGTGCAATTTGGGGAAAAACTATAATTGCGATTTTTTGACAGATATTGCGATTTGATATGCAATTTAATTTTGTAGCCAAGCTTCTGCTCAAAGTTCTATACCATAGCTTCTTACTGCTAAAATGCTGTGAGTGTTAATTAAAAAAGAAACTGAAAAGATATTGACTTACTCCAACATTTGTTCAAAATTGTTTATAAAAATTTAGAAAATAAACACTAATTTTTCTCTAGAGCATACAGTAGTGAGTAATGGGATTATCACCTGGTGCCTTGGTGGTGTTTTTCATATGGTGTAACCGCTGCAAACAACTCTGAAATTGCACTTTGCTGTTGCTTGCTACTAGACTAGAGTGTCACTGGCAATACCTTCAGTTGACTTTTTAGCATGACACTCCTCATTTAGCCGCCTTTGGTGCTGGTCGTTGTATTTCCTTGTGCTGTGGCAACAATTCTGCGACAGCTCTTATGAATGATGACTTTTGGTTCGGTGTCTCTGATTTTGAAACCAAAATGGTCCAATATAACTGACATGCTGTTTTTCTTTGATATGAATTTGTCTATTAATGCTTCTGAAACGACAGACGCCATTATCCCACTTGTCCGCGCTTTCCTGTTTGCTTGTTTGTTTTTTTGTTTAATTGTGGGCGTTCCGTATAGTTCAGTTGCACAATTCTGATTGGGCAGAAAAAAAATTAGCTCACTTAACTGGCTAGTAAGACTCAAACACAGACGGCAGTCATGCTTTTGCTGTGGGTAGGGGAAATTATTTAATACATATATCTTTCATATCGCAGCCTCTTTCAAATTGCGATACGATTTTGATTAATCACACAGCCCTACTACTGACAGACCACAAGTGATGTCCAAGCAATGGACATGTATTTACTTACATTTGTTAGTTTTATTAAAAATAAGATCATGTTTTTAATAGATCATTTTACAAGAATAATGCAAAATGTGTTTGTTTCAAATGATAAATATTTGATAATAGGGATACCTCCTCTGCCTTATTTTGAGCCAGCGAAAACTCTGCAAAAGGAATCACTTTTGAAATAATGTTCCATTAGTAAATATATTTACCACTATGAACAAACAATGAACAATACATTTATTACAGTGGTTATTAATTTTTGTTGACATTAGTTAATAAAATTACAGTCTTTCCTTGTTAGTTCACATCAACTAACAGTGAATTAACTGTTAACAAGCACATTAGTAAAATGTTGAACTACGCTTAAAAATGCTTTAGATGAATATTCATACTGCTTTCCTCTTAGTAAATATATTAACTAATGGACAATTATTTTAAAAGTATTACCAAACAAATGCTGGAGTTTTGTGGCTTTTAGAACAAGTCTGTAAAAATACAGTAAAAAATAAGAATTTGGTACTTTAGGTTGAATGAGGATGATGATCAATAGAGACAAGACACGTACATATAAAATATACACATTTCAAATAAACACTGTCAGCAGATTTTGATTTGCCTTTCCACAAAACCCTGGATCAGCTGAAGAGTCTACCTTTCACAATATGGTTATTTAACTGTATGTTTTTCTGAAATAAACACATCCATGATGATCATAAGAGACTTCTTACTAAAATACAAACTGTAATGATTTCAAACATTTGAGCATGTAAATGCCAGTTTACTTGTACAACAGTCTACTTCTCCCAGGGATTGCTTCCTAAACTTCTAGTTTCGATAGAAAATACATCAAACAAGACCAAAATGGGGTTCATTTTTGATTATTTGGTTATCTATAGTTTGTATCCAGTGTTAGTATAACTACTTACCTGAAATGGAGGACTCTGCAGTTCCAAGCACAATTTACTCAGCTCTTTGTGACATTTCTCAATACTGGTCATTAGACGTTTCCGTAGGCTCTCTTCCTCTGCAATCATCATGTCCAGAAGACCCTACAAAGTATCTTTTGTTAGTTTTAACATCTTTCACGATTCCCACTAAATATGAGAGAATGACAAGCACACTCAACACTCACTTTAACATGATTCTTAACTACATTTGTTCTTTCTAACCGCTGATCCTCAGGGATGCCAATCTCCTCCCAGATGTCTTTCAAATGGCAGAGAGCTTTATTCAGACATGCCACTGACTCTGCAGCAATCACCTCACTAAAATCATGGACACAACAACAGAAATTATACATTGTTGAAAATTATCCATTAACTGGAAAAGGTAACGTAATGTTAAATGATCCACCCATAACAAGTTTCATTACAAATTTTTGAAATTGACAAAAAACTAAATCACTTCTATTGTTATAACGTTATACTCAACAAAATATGATTTAACGTTATGTAGATTTTAGTATTTAGAAATGTAATGAATAGTTTAAAAAACGTTACCCATGAATAAACTACTGCTTTAGCAATATGTAATATTATAGCATATTATAGTGCTAGAGCAGTAGTAAACACACACGCCCAGACATACTGTACGAAAGAACCAAAGTCAAATGAGCTAACGTTAAAACACCTGCTATGTCATAGCAATACCTAGAACCGCAGTGGAGCCAAATCTAACCCCATCTAATGTGTGTGAGATAGCATACATTGTCAGTCATTTCCTGAATAAACACCACGCAAACTACGTAACGTTAACTTAAGTTGCATGTTAATCAAATGACACACTGTTTTCAAATCTAAGACCTCGTAGACAAACACCAGGAAATTATAACGTATCGCTAAACTCACTCACCTCT
Organism: Danio rerio; assembly: GCF_052040795.2. Taxonomy (NCBI): domain Eukaryota; kingdom Metazoa; phylum Chordata; class Actinopteri; order Cypriniformes; family Danionidae; genus Danio; species Danio rerio. The sequence goes on from NC_141027.1 coordinate 51,282,461, forward strand.
TCCTCATCATAAAACCTCAACTCAAGGCTTTTCGCTTGTTTATTTGTGTTTTATGAAGAAATATTTGTCCGTACAGTCCTTGCACTGCGATCGTGCGCGCAACCGTTTCTGTCTGATTCAAAACATGCATCAAACAGCAGCGCTCGTCTGATTGGCTGTTTAGAGCTCTTTCTGCGCACGCGCGAGAATGTGTCAAACAGGCAGGGATTGTTCCACCATGACCTCAGAACCATTTTCAACTGACCACACCTGATTTTACTTTTCTGATAGCAAACACCGGGCTTCCACAAACAGTGTTGGGTAAAAAAAATGTAAAGTATATATAATATGTTACAATCTTAAGCATATATTTATTTATAATATTTATTAATATCAAATGTTTTTAAACGCAAAAATAACACGTACTTACATTGTGTTGTTTTTTGTTTAAATTAATTTTTTATAAATGTATGGCTTAATATTGTAATACTACCTGTTTTACCTGTAATATTACCTGTTTTCAGCATAGAATCACTAAACTATTATGTTTGTAGTAAAACTGTTACTGTTCTTAAAATAGTAATAATAGTATAATAGTAATAGTTTAAAAAAACATAGCATGTTTGCAATCACGTGTGAATTGTTCTAATTTTAAATATTGTAATTTTTAGCTTCATTAGTCCAGTCTTTAGTTTCAGGATCCTTCATAAATCACTCTAATATTAATTATTAATATTATTATTATTAATGGTAATAAAAGCAATGACTGTAGTAATTTCATTTGAAACTAGGCAGTAATTTAAATATATAATGAAGATTTAACAATTCTTTTACACTTATTAAATGCCGCCTTGAGCAGAGTAATTTTCTTTAAAAAAACATTTAAAAAATCTTATGTTAAAGTTACTGCGTGTGCTTTATTCCTATTGTTTTGAGTGAGGATTATTCATGCCTTGTTTATTAACTGAGAATTATTCATGCATTGTAAATCTCTTATAAATGACACTTAAAGGCTGTTATATTCTTAACAGAATAAGGAAATGACAAATGAACAACAGTGATTCAGCACAAACAAATATTCATTTCCAGATACAAAAATGAAATGGTACAACTGCATGAAATGAAGAATAAACATTTGCAATCTTATCTAATAATATAATGAATGTGCAGCTTACTCACTGCTGAAGTGTCAAAATACATGGTCTATACATATACTACAAATTTGATAAAACAACAGCAATAGCCTATAATTAAAAATATAACAATATGATTAAACCTTTCAGTGTTATTCAGCGATGTGTAAACTCAACTATATTTTATTTTTAGACATTACACTGCAAATTGAGAATCAATGTTGTGATTATTTATATACTCAAAAGATAGCGTTACAGGGACCCAAATCTTTTACAGAATTATTATTACCATTATTATTATTGGTATTGATTAACCATGGCGTTGGCGTTGCTGTGATAACCATAGTCCGTGGCATTCTGAAAAAGAATGTGTTCCAAAAGCATCCGATGACAGAGAGAAACTGCATTAAGAGTCTGGCCATCGCTGACATTAGCGGTAAGTAAAGATCTGTCTAAAAGTATAATTTTAGCTTATTATATGTGGCTGTTTCGACATGCTTTTGCTGAAGGAGACTAAAGATTTTAGTATTTTTCTTTGTTATGTCGTTTCACATTATTATATTACTGTTTCCACATATATTTTTTTCGGTTAGACTGTAGATTGTAACGTTACTGAATGTTGGTTGGATCTGAAGAATGATACAGTATGTTGACTTGTCAATTTTAGGATTTTGAATATATATATTTTTTATTCTAGTTTATGTATTGTTATCTTCTTTAGTACCCTGTTTATAGTTGTAGAATGCCATTTGTAATGTTATCTGGTTGATAGACATACAATAGATACAATATTTTTGTTTGTTTGTATGCTTCACTTGTATATTGCTGTCTTGTTAACATTTGCAGACTGTTATTTGCTGTATGGTCAGATAAATTGATCTGTTATAATGTATTAATATGCTGTCTGCTTTAACACATATTACTGTAAGTCTATAGGTGGATAGATTATTTGGCTGTTGTATTATTTATTTGTAATTTATGCTGTCGGCCTGTTCAACATTTGTAGCTTTTTTATTGTTATTTATTCTATTTACAGTTTTACTAATTATTGTAACACATTTATCTGTTCTAAGTTAACAGATTGTCAACTTAAAGAGTATTTATTTATACCTGTGAAATATTATTTGCTTTGTTAGAACAGAACCAGACTGGATACAATGGTAGATGAAACGTCCAAAGAATTGTATTAAGATGAATTAACCACTTGATATCTTTCTATTGTGTTTGCAGATTTGAATGGACCACGTGAAGAAAAAAGGGAATCACTCACCTCAGCAATGACTGGAAATTGATGGTCAGGAATTTATTTATTTTTTAAAAATGTTCTAAGATAAAGCAGGTGGTGGTTGGTTTAGATAGTTAGATAGGCTTTGTCTGTGTTAGGTTTTTCTTTTTCAGGTAATTGAGAGAGAGCAGGCAGAATAGGGAAGCTCACAGGATTATGTCGATGGACATTTATCTAAAACAGAGCAGGGAGGGCTCTGTTGGTTCTGTTTTTGTCTTTTGCAGGTTGGAGTGGAGCAGAAGAAGGAGAATCACAAAGGGAACAGTGAAGATACACTTGAAGACCTGGAGCTCAGCGAACTAGTAGAAGGGCTTGAACAGATTAAACAATGGAGTTAGTTTTGTCTGTGGCAGGTGTTTCTTTTCCAAGCAATGGACACACAATAGGCAGAAGAAGAAAACACATGAGAGCATTGGTGGAGATTTATCTGAAAATTACTAGAGAACAGATTGTGCATTGCTGGAGCTCAGCAAACCTGTAGGGCTCTGTTAGTCCTGTCTTTGTCTTTTTTACAGTCTGAAGTGCCGCATGTGGAGAAAAATAGGAATCACACACCTCAACAAAGACTGGAAATGGATGATCAGGAAAATCCTACTAAAGCAGAAGGATGAGTGCATAGATGGATGTCCTTCCAAGTGGAAGGGGTGGAGGTGAACAACATTGTTAGATGTCTTCTCTGTGGCAGTAATTTAAATTGTAGACAATGGAACCACAACAGGCAGAAGAAGGATACCCACAAGAGCATCATGTGGAGATTTATCTGAAGAACACTGGTGAACACTGTTTATAGCTGGAGTTCAGCCAGCATATAGAACTCTGTTAGTCTTGTTTTTGTCTTTTGCAGATTAGGCTGGGGCATGTGAAGAAATGGGAATCACACCTCAGTGATGACTAGAAACGGATGGTCAAAATAGGTATTTCTTGGATGGATGGATGGATGGATGGATGGATGGATAAACAGGTAGATAAATAGATGTCCTTCTAAGAGGAAGGGGGTGGTGGTGGGCCTAAATAGTTATATAGATGTCTGTAGCAGGTGCTTCTTTTCCAGGCAATCGACAAACAACAGGCAGAAGAAGGAAACTCATAAGAGCATCTGTGAATAGTTTTATCTGAAGAACACTGGAGAACACTTAGGCTGGGGCATGTGGAAAAATGGGAATCACACCTCAGCAATGACTGGAAACTGATGGTCTGGTTAGGTATTTCCTAGATTAATATATTGATGTCCTTCCAAGAGGAAGGGGGTGGAGGTGGGCTAGATAGATAGATGTCTTGTCTGTGGCATGCGTTTCATTTTCAGGTAATTGACACACAACATGCAAAAGAAAAAAAAACTCAATGGAGAATCAGTGGATATTAATTTGAAGAACACTGGAGAGCATCCTGGTTATGAACATAACACACGTCCCCCGAAGATGGTAATGAAGACATGTATCTACCGACACTTTGGGAATTAGAAAACGGGCCAATGAATACCTATGAGTTGGCAGAGCTCAGCTCTGCAGCTGCTGGTGAATAATCATTAGTAGAGTACTCAGCTATCAGCTGAAGACCACATGAATGCATATTCCTAACTTCACCTTTGCCAAGTAAAGCATGGGTGCACAAGCATCTACCAATGCCCTTTAATTAATAGAATATAGGAATAATTGGGGGTCATAAATATGCTGTTTATCTAGCTAGCTGTAGTCTAGGATTTTAAAAATACGACAGTACATTGAAAAGCATGCCAGTCCTAAAGGGGAAGGACCACCTGCTACAATGTGTGACAACATGCACATATAGGCTAGCCCTATCCAGGGGGAGTGCTACAGTACATATCATTAGCTTGTTAGCTGGTAGGGAAGACATGGGTCCACTTCGTGGCTGAATGTTGTGTATGGCATCACCCATGGGGATCACGCATAGCTGGCACTGATCCTCAGCATGTGGGTAGACCAAGTGAGCAAATCAGAGTGGGTCATTGTACTTACCTTCTGCTGACCACCATAACAGATAAAGAGCTGCTCGTAATAACGTGAGAGTAGGCCGGCCTGAATTCCATGCACGATTTGCTGACCGAAAATGCCACCAGATCCCCAATCCTCTTGATTAATGCTAACGCAACCATTCTTTATGGACAGAATTTTTAAGGTTACTGAGTTGAGTCGGTCAAACAGATCTCTCTACAGAGAGATCCCACGAGGGCATGAGAGGGGGGCAGGATGGATTTAATAGTACCTCTGAGGAACCGGATAGTTAGGTTATGCTTCCTGGGTGTGCTGCCATCCACTGCATCACTCAGAAGTACACCACTCAGTGAATAGAATCAACTTCAGGGCGCTAGGCTAAGTGAGAGTGTTAACCACTGATGCTGGTAGGTCACCTAAGTCTTCAAAGCTACGTTTATGAACCACACCTGGAGGACCACACCAGAGATCTGGGAGCGGGTGCCAGAGGATGCAAGGAGGTCCTTTCTCAGTGGAATAAGCCAGAGAGGGACCATTGCGAGGAGCGATTTCGGAAATCCCGGTCCAGTTTGAGCAGAGAGGTGCAACTTTCTAAACCTGCATCCTCCCTAACCTTGCACAGAGCCTGTGCTCACTGGGGGAAATGCATATTTGCACATGGCCGGGGGCCAGTGCAAATATGCAAGGGGTCTTAATCTTAGTCAATGGGGGTTTTCAAGAGAAGCAGAAGGTTGACCTGGGCTTCCCCCAAGTGCTCCCATATCAACTGGACCGTGCCGGGGTGGTGTCTCCATTCTTCTTGAGATGTCAGCTGCCATGAGAATGCATTGGCTGCACAATTGAGCTTGCCGAGGGTGTGAATGGCACACAGCAATTTCAATCATGTATGACTCCAGAGGAGCAGATGGCTAATGAGCTGAGACATGTGATTTCACTGATTCAGCCATTATAAGCCAGTCATCGAGATAATTAGGTATGTGGACACCCACGAGCCGAAGAGGCACTACGGCGCACACTCCGTGAGCTTGGTGAAAACCCGCAGAGACAGGAAAAGCCTGAAGGGTAGGACCATGTACTGCCATGCTTGACTTTCGAACGCAAACCGAAGAAACAATCAATGGCATGGAAGAATGGAAACACGAAAGTATGCATCCTTCAGGTTTATAGGTGCAAATCAATCCCAAGGATGGATGCATTGAAGTATGCATTTTTGTGTAAGCATCCTGAATAGCCTTAAAGGGCAGTGTAGCGCTAACCAGGGTGGCAGAGCTCATGCTATTGGCATCATCAGAGCAATGCCAGTAGTGGGGCAGCTTGAGAGGAAAGAGCTCACTCTAGAAAGCGGAGTGTCTCTTTAAAAAAGCTGAAAATAAGAGTTTGTCACTTACCTACCTCCCTGGATCTTAAAAAAAGGCAGGAGGAGAGAGAGAAAGGAGTTCGTCCTCTTGCACCCTTGGAGCCTGTGGCAATATGCTCCGGCACTGCAAGTTGGAAGCCGGCGCATCCCAGACTGGCAGGGCTCGGGCTTGCACACTGGAGAGAGAGAGAAAACTGCTCTTTTATTGAAAATGTGGTTACCACCGGCCCGGAGGCCAGCAGTGAGATGTTTTTTGTTGCTGATGTTGGTCCCGGTCCTCCACCGGGAAAAGAGCAGCTCCCCTTTTCTATGGGTGGCCTGTCTCAGGGACACTTCACAGTCTTCTTACCAGAATTAACAGCACCCTGAGGTGGGAGAATTTCCAACCTGTGGGGGCTTGTTGTTGCTGCTTAGCCAGTGGAGCAGGCTGCGGAGGCGGATCAGGTCTTGGTGCCACAGGTGGGCGACCTCGGCAGTGGGGGGATGTGGATGAGCTGACGGGAAGAGCAGTTTTCTGAGCCTGCAGATGAATGACCTCTCCCATCGCACTTTACTGCCGAGAACTCCAGGTTTAAGTCGCAGACGGTGTCACCGAATAAGCCTGACTGGTATATGGGTGCATTAAGAAAGCAAAATTTGTTAACGTTGCACATATCAGTCAGGTTAAGCCAGAGGTGTACCTGGACCACTAGTGTAGCCATCAACCTCCCCAGAGCATGAACAGACGACTTGGTGGTCATGAGAGCATAGTCAGTCACTGTGCAGAGCTCAGGCATTAAGCCAGGAGAGGAACCACCCTTGTGCAGCTCAGCCAGCTTCTGAACCTAGTGGCATTGATAGGTGACCATAGCATGTGGTCCATAGCGGCCTGGCACGCAGCAGTGTAGTCTTTGGCTATGAGAAACTCAGATAGCTTGCATGCCTTGGATAGGAGTCTAGGCTGTCCACTTCAGCTGGTGTCGCATTCCGGGCAAAGTTTGACCAAAATAGTGCGCTCAACCTCAGGAATTGCTTTGTACCCCCTGGCTGCTCGGGAAGAAAAAGGTGCCATTTGTGTCTGTGTTAACTCACTGTGCATCTCCGGAAAGAAGGGGATAAGGGGCTTGGAGGGTTTGACCCTCTTCTTCTCCCCCACGTAACACCCATCTAATTGGTGGTGGAACTGGTGGACAAGCCATCTCCATGCCCACCACTGAAGCAGCCCGGGTTAGCATGGCCAACATGTCTGATTCCAGATCCGAGACCTCACTCACAACCTCCATAGGGTGGTAGCGATTCCAGGATCGTTTTCATTCTGAAACGCTGATTTAAAACTAAAACGCACTAGTGTAAAAGGGGCCTTAGAGGGAGCACACTGTGAATTACTGAGGGGTCTGAAAGCCCGAAGGCAACATATGAGCCCCCACTGTGACCTTCAGGCTTACCCAAGTGCTAACCGACATACAGGGAGAAACTGCTATTTTAGTCACCAGTGAAATACCCAGGAGGAGGGAGGTAGACCCAGTCCTGCTGCCGCTGTATGCATTGTCTCCGGGACTACATGGAATACTGATTTCTTTCTGATACTGATAGCTTAGCAGAAGGTTCTCTTCAGTCTCTCGTGAGGCTCTGAAGTGAAAAGTCTAACAGTTGCTCCGCGTGCACTGGTTACATACTGTAGAGATCTGTTCAGTAGAGATCTGTTGGTGCTGTCTTTTGCAGATTGGAGTGGAGCAAAAGAAGGAGACTCACCAGGAGTGTCACTAGACCCCCTTTAATTTTGTGCAGTTTTTTAGCAACACCACTGACATGGATTGTTGCAAAACAAGATGGAGATTCCATTGCAGTAATTACATGGCAGAGTACATTTTTTATATTCTCCTGGATGTTGTATAAGTGTAGTGGTGTTTGTATCTGATTTTTATACAACACATCAACATATTTATACAAATAGCCAGGCCGGTATATAATCTTTGTAGGTTTTGTCAAACGAATCATCTTGTTCAAAAAAGTTTGTAGACATGGATGTATTGAAAAAGGTTTATTACATGCCGCCTTTTCTTCTGTTTTTCAGCAAGTTTTTGAACTTTCCCCACTTTATGAGCAAAAACTTTTGGAAGTCTATAAAAACTGTTTGGCCTTTATCTTTTTGGCTGATTTTAACAATTATAAACATTATAAAAGATAAATATTTTGATGTTCTGATAGCGATTCCACTGTAGAAGAATTACTTCCTACCCTCCATCTGAATTTTGCTCACCATCAATGACATCATGTGAAAACAACCTGTAGAATTAATTAACTATGGTTCATTCTTATCAGGGCAATTGCAGAAATCAGATTACTATTTCATAATGTATTTGAAAAATAAAATAAACATATTAAGTTTAACTTAAAAAGATACGCAATACTAAATCAGGGCAATGCACCACTTCACAGTGTACTCAATAACAGCTGACCAGAGATAAAAGTCACAGCGGACAGCAGTAACTTTAATGTGTTGAATCTGCACACTATGAACAGAGTACAAACATTTTTATAAAGTGCAGAACTGTATCACATTTGACACTTTTCTGTCCATAAATTCAGATGACACCTGTGTGGACGATTAAAGGGATAGATGTTCACCCATAAATGCCAATCCTGTCGTTATTTACTCAACCTCAAAAATATATATTAAGAGCTGGCTCTGTGTTTTGTTCCATAAAGTTTCTATCAAGACAAACATTCTACAAAATGTCAGATTGTATGTTCCATGAAAGAAACACAGTTATTAGGATGGTTCAATTTAAATTCAGTCACAATTGACTGGTTCTATACTAGCTTGAATATTTTGTTCTATTAAACACAAAAGAAGATATTTTGAAGAATGTTGAAAACCACTGACTTCCACAGTATTTTTCCCTCAACAGAACAAAAAAAAACAAGGGTGAGTAAACAATGACAGATCTCTTATTTTTGGGTGAACTATCCCTTAAAACGAGTCTGGAATGACATGAGGGGATAAACAATAAAGCAGATTTTTGATGTTATTTTCATCCCCTGTGAAAATAATTTGTGTTTAGTGGTGATTCTGATGTCAAAGACAATCAGGATGTATTCTGTCCTTCGTGCTCAGTCCTGAAATTGGTCATAAAGCGTCCTCCTGCGGAATGTTGACTCAAACATGTTTATCCAGTAAAGCTTCCAGAAGCCGTCCACTGTTGGTGATGGCTGTTGTGAGCACTATGAATCTGCAACCTTAAAATGCACAGTTTTATATTAACCACATTGTTAAGTAACCATGAAAAGGCAAAAATGCTTTCTTCAGTATTTTACCTCTTTCCTTGCCGAGGAATCGGAGTGCAGAGATCTCAGAGTAAGTGCAGCCACCAAGGAACATCACTAGGATGATCCTTTGACCATTACTTTTGTTCCTGGCTTCTGAACTACTGCTGCCACCTAAAAATACAAGAGGGGCAAATAAGAGGAAAAGGTAGGCTTGATAGAAAAACAAACAAATTAAATATTAATATAAAGTAGAAACTAAAAATATACCAAGATTAGGTATCTTTTTAAAAATATTTTTTGCTAGTGGATACAAGACACGACTGTTCATTTATGTAAGTGAAAGTTATACCTCAAAACAATCTTTATACAGTGGACTACAAACCAGCAGGAACTGAAGAAGCTGCTACAATAAGTCTGAGAAAATACTGAAGTTCAGGTTTTGCATGAACCTGGCTCACAGCCGAAACTGCATGCTGTCATTGAGGGAAAGGCTGGCCCAGCAAAATATTGATAGTTATCATGACAATTTTGTTCTGTTAAGCTGTGAAGTACTGAGGACTTGCCATCATTTTATTACCATTTTTCTAAACTACAGCAAACAAACTGATGATGTAAAAGATGTGAAAGGTTGTTACAGTCCCTGTCTAATCGTAGTGTTTATTTGTTTTGCCCTTGTGTTTTTTCATTCCAGCCACTCCCCGTTAGTTTAGCTTTCCCCACTTTCCTGAGTTACTAGTTGCCTTGGATGTTCATTGTCTCCTAGGGATGTAACAATATTGTAAATACGGTCATACCGCAATTGTAATTTTTTTCAATATTACCGTAGGCGCATGACTCAATAAAACTATATTTCTGAGAAAAGTTTGCTTAGGCGAATGAAGCGAACGGGAAGTAGCGGGAACTACAATTCCCATCAGCCTAGGCGTGGCCATCATCCTTTGCGGTCTGTTGTCACTAAAGATCCAGTAATGCGGAAATGAAGTGTGTTGCTGGTAGCGGGGAAGAAAAATGGCTGGAAATGATCGAACCTAAAGCGGGTTTTAAATCGGATGTGTGGAAGCATTTCGGTTTCTATCTAAAAAGATACGAAAAAGGAGAAAAGGTGACAGACAAAGACAAAACCAGTATGCAGGCACTGCCAGACTGTGGTGAAATATAAGTGAATACGACTAAAAACAGTCATGGGGACTGCAGAAACACAGCACTCTTGTTAGATTGATGCAGACATTGACTTGTCTAGACACCTCTATCTCACTCATGGCTTGTCCTCTCAAGTGGTGGAAAGACAATGCACAACATTACCCACTGCTGTCAACCTCGGCTAAATCATATCTCTCTGTCCCAGAATCCTCAGTCCCAAATGAGAGGGTTTTTTTTCTGTTGCAGGGGACATGCCCAGAGATCCCAGCTTTTACCAGATTATAGTTATATGATAATTTTCCTTAAAAAGCCCATCTCTATCAAAGTGAGTGAGTGATTAAATGTTGAATGTGATGAGTTTTCAACAATACTTAATTGAAACTTTATTTTTTTTATATGGTTTAATAGGTTTTTGTTATTAAAATTGAAAAATTGAAGTTCCTGTTTCGAAACTTACAGATAGACGGCTAATTTGTATGTCATTGATATGTTCAGTGCTAAGGTAAATAAACACTTTTGGCACTTTTTTCGAATCTTCATTAGTTTTGTTTTTCCTGAAAATTATTTAATAAATACCGTGCTGTGCCATTCACACAGAGGTATTATCGTACCGTGAAATTCTGATATCGTTACATCAATATTGTCTCCACCATCTTGCTATCTAATTTACTCATTATCCCTTTGTCTAATTCACTATTATATATGCATATTATATATATGTTTAAGCCTTCAGTGTTTATAGCTTGTTTTTTGTTGTTTCCTTTGGTTTTGAAGCACTCACAAAATTCTGTTTGCTGTCTGTTTAAACTACTTGTATAAAATAAGCTGAAACAACACAATACTTGAAGTTGTTTTTAGGACAACCTATTTGTTTTATGTTCAATCCACTTACATTTGTAAAAACTAATAAGCTAACTTAATCGATATGTGTTATGACAACGTGATGGAATGTTCAAGTTTAAGTTCTATTTATTTATATAGCACATTTCCAACTGCCACAAGGCTGCACAAAGTGCTTTACAGAGAGAAAATAAACACATGATATGAGCATAAAACAGTTAAAACAGCAATAGGCACATAATAGGAAGGAACATAGAAAGAATGTCAATAAAGGAGCAAATAAAATAAAAAAATAATAAAAATATTTTTTTCCTAATTAAAAGATGCTACCACAGTTGACCAAAACTAACCTCGATTAAGAACATGACCGTTTTGATCCCCCTCCCCACTCCCATTACCCCCCCCCCCCCTTCTGAAAGGGAAGGACTTATGCTTCAAAAGACCTAGAAAATAAATGCGTCTTTAATTTAGACTTAAAAATAGGCAGCGACGAAGCCTTTTTTAGTTCTAATGGCAGGGCGTTCCAGAGGCGAGGACCTGCTATGGCAAAAGCGCGTTTGCCCCTACTTTTGAGGTGGGCCTTTGGAACTTTTAATAAAAACTGATAAGCGAAACACAAGTGTCTTTGAGAAGTGTAATTAACAATTAGTTGGGATAAATAATGAGGGCCTAGACCATGTAGGGCTTTATACACGAAGAGAAGGATTTTCAATTCGATTGTGTGGAACCTTGCATTTTTTACAATGTGGGTTTAAAGAAACTAATTGTTTGGCTGCATTTGGGCATTGCTCGCTATGTCCATCAACCTGCTACAAGCCACATGTACAATATATTAATACATTTCTAAACACAACAGTTTTTTTAATGAGTTATTAATATATTTTATAACCACCACTTTAAAATTATTTCACAAAGCTCAAACTCTGCCTAAACTAGAAGAGGCGGCAGTCTTTTATTCCAATATGATAATGTCTTTCCAACTGAAATGTAATATTGAGTAGGGGCAGAGTTTTATTGTCAGCTCCTCATTTTTTACTCGCAGCAAACTAAAGGCTGGAGGGGCGTGGCCATGCATATTTCATCAATTCGTCAAAATGACATCATCAGAGAAGGGCTGCCATTCCAGAGAGGAAGCAAATAGTTAGATTTTCAATAAAAATAATTTTTTTCGTGCTCACTAGCAAGTTCACTAGCATGTGGTATCATTTTATAAACTATATTCAAAACCATGTAGAAATGCATAAGGACAACTTGATACAACCATGTACTCTCTGGAAGTTGATGGAATAGTGTCGCTTACATTTATTTCTCCTTTTATTTATGTCATGTTATAGTAAAATATGCTGTAATGTCATTATGTATATAAAATATTTCATTCATTCGTTTTCCTTCGGCTTAATCCCTTTATTCATCAGGGGTCACCACTGCAAAATTAACTGCCAACTATTCCAGCATAGCTTTACACAGCGGATGCCCTTCCAACTGCAAACCAGTACTGGGAAACATCCATACACACTCATTCACACACATACTCTACGGCCAATTAGTTTTGTCAATTCACCTATAGCACATGTCTTTGGACTGTGGGGAAAACCGGAGCACCCGGAGGAAACCCACGCCAACATGTAGAGAACATGCAAACTCCACACAGAAACGCCAACTGGCCCAGTCAGGACTCGAACCAGTGACCTTCTTGCAACCACTGAGCCACCATGACGCCCTTAAAATTTTCTAAATGCAAATAAATTGTTCTTGCAAAATAAACATTGTGAATCTAGATTTCACACGGACATTAACAACAACATTTAACCTTTATGCTTAACAAATACTTTGTTCAAACCTGTTACAGCAAAGTCCTGTCCATTCAGCATGCGTGTGACCTCCTCCAGACCTGTCCACCCATCTCTCTCCAGCACCTGCGGGAGCACAGGCCACAAGCAAACCCTGTAAAATGCTGATCGGCAGCTGAATAACAGCAATAAGCGGTTAAAGTGTTACCTGTTCAATCAGTTTGCAGCTCAGGGGAATGTAAGCACCACTGAAAATATAAGCCATGTCTCGTGGAACGCGAAGGTCATATTCCTCACCAGACTTTGGCACCTGTACAAGTAGATTAGACGATCAGGATATAAATAATCAATCATAATTTGAAAATGTTTTTGGTTGTATTTAGTGATTAGTAAACTGTATATATGAACTAACCAGAGCCAGTCTTTTACTCAGAGCTCGGAAATTGCTCTTCTTAGCCAGTGAGGAGAAGGCATCCGTCAGCTTCCCTAAACAGAAACATCACTAATATGAATGTGCACATAATGGTCAATGTAATACAAATTAGAGCAAGAAAAAGCACAATAAAAGCCCCGTTTTCACTTGGTATTAAAGTGCATTTTAAGGGAACCAATCACAAGTGTTGTTAACATGCGTTTAGAAGTGTCTAGGGTGACCACTGTTGTTTAGATTTAAGCAAGACCCTTCTGTCTTATTTTTTCATGCTTTGCACCACTTTCATGAGAGTGTTCATTGCAAAACTAACATGGGACATGGCTTAGGCCAACACAAAATCTACACCCTCAGATATCAACATCAACAAAAATCACAGATTTGTTTACTTATGAAAAAGTACATTTATTTATGTGTATATTTATGTATATAAGCTGTTGTGTATTTATTGCAGTTAAATTATTGGTCAAATTACAAAGGTTTGGAGCATTTTTGTACAATATAATTTGTAACGGAATATTTTCTAATCGTAAACCTTAAAATAAGTCAATATATTTTTTTTTTCTTTTAGGTTTTCAGCTTCTATACCCTTAAAATCATTCTGCATAAATCTACAGATGATTTTTAAAAATGAGAAAGAAAAAAAAAATCACTCGCTGACAAAAAAAGTGACAAAATCTGTCAGGCCCTCAATGAATGTGAATGGTACTGAATGGTACTATAGTTCTGATCATAATCCTTTTGATACAATGCAGCAGGTATGAATATTTGTTTTAGTGCACTTTTCACATTGCATCCCATAATGATCATATGTCCAAAAGCAATCTGATTTCAACTACCTCTAGAGTTGGTCTAGAGCAAGGGTTCCCAAACTTTTCAGCCTGTGACCTCAAAAATAACAATGCCAGTGACTCGCGACTACCAAAATCCTCTGAGGTGGTTATTAATATAGAAACCTTGCATTTAATGGTGCACACACACCAATAGACCCAAGTTTATTCTTCGTTTATTTTATTTTTTATGTATGTTAGTGCTGTAAATGTGCCATAAGTTTAACCTGGTGGCATAAAATTAATCTGCTGCATCTGATGCTATTGCTGTGTCTTCAATATAATGTAATGACCCAAAGGGTCACAATCTACTAAAAAAAAAGGCTGTAACTATGAACTACTATTTTTATCTTCACTAGGTTATGGATAAAATATGATCATTTTAACGGTTTAATGAACTTAGATTTTTAGAAATCACCCTTCATTTTTCCATGACCCCCACTTTGGGAACCACTGGTCTAGAGTGGACAAGCTCAAACATTTACACCTGGATTAGTGTTTTCCTTGTGATCAGAAAGACAGAAATACATTTTAAAGGGATAGTTGAACCAAAAGTAAAAATTCTGCCAACATTTAATCACCCTTAACTTTTTTCAAACAAGAATGAGCTTCTTTTTATTATTTTCAAGACCCAAATATATATACACAGTTGAAGTCAGAATTATTAGCCCCCCTGCATTATTAGCGCCCCTGTTTATTTTTTTCACCAATTTCTGTTTAATGGAGGGAAGATTGTTTCAGCACATTTATAAGCATAATAGTTTTAAAAACTTATTTCTATTAACTGATTTATTTTATCTTTGCCATGATGACAGAAAATAATATTTTACTAGATATTTTTCAAGACACTTCTATACAGCTTAAAGTGACATTTAAAGGCTTAACTAGGTTAATTAGGTTAACTAGGCAGGTTAGGGTAATTAGGCAAGTTATTGTATAACGATGGTTCGTTCTGTAGACTATCAAGAAAAAAAATAGCTTAAAGGGGCTAATAATTTTGTCCCAAAAATGTTTTTAAAAAAATAATAACTGCTTTTATTCTAGCCGAAATAAAATAAATAAGACTTTCTCCAGAAGAAAAAATATTATCAGACATACTGTGAAAATGTCCTTGCTCTGTTCAACATTATTTGGGATATATATTATAAATATGAAAAAAAATTTAATTAAATCAAAAGGGGGCTAAAAATTCTGACTTCAACTGTATGTATGTATATATATATATATATATATATATATATATATATATATATATATATATATATATATATATATATATATATATATATATATATATATATATATATATATATAATCATCACAAAATAGCAACCATTGACTTCCACAGTTGGAAAAACAAATTCTACGTAAATGGAAATCAATGGTTATTCTGTGTTCAACAGAAAAAGAAAGAAACTCAAACTGATTTGGAAATTAAAGGTGAGTAAATGTTGACAGGCTTTGTTTCAACTCTCCCTTTCATAGCAGGTGTAAAAACAGAAAAACAGAGTAATTGCACTTGTCAGCATTCTCACCTGCAGTCTTGTCATTGACAAGTTTCCCTACTTTACTCTCCATGACTGTCAGTGTTTCTCCAGTTTGCTGTTCTTCCAACAGTCCCAGCTGCCTCAGGTTTGCAAACGTCAGTAGGTGCTCTATACCATAACTCTGAACAAGACAAACAACATACGGCATTACTGAAGATATAGGGCCTGATTTAATAAATAAATATGAGGCTACAATCCCATAGAACCAGAAATGAGAGTGTTTGGTTCTGTGAATGACCATGTGCAAATTACAGATATAGCTCATTTCAACATTGGCCAATACTATCTGCCAAGAAAAGTGCAAAAAAATAACATAATATGCCTTGGCGATTTCCCAGTGGTGTGTGGCAGCTGGAAAGGCATCCGCTGCGTAAAACATGTGCTGGATAAGTTGGTGATTCATTCCGCTGTGGCAACCCCAGATTAATAAAGGGACTAGGCCGAAAAAGAAAATGAATGAATGAACTAATGCCTAGGTGATCTACTGGGTGGGCCATTTATATGGATACATTAGATTTGCCGGCAGCTAGCTCTCTGCAACTCTCACATGGTCGCCCACTAAAGCTAAGCATGGCTGCGCCCGGTCAGTACCTGGATGGGAGACCACATGGGAAAGCTAGGTTGCTGCCGGAAGTGGTGTTAGTGAGGCCAGCAGGGGGCGCCCAAGATGCGGTCTGTGTGGGTCCTAATGCCCCAGTATAGTGACGGGGATGCTATACTGCTCAGTGAGCGCCGTCTTTCGGATGAGACGTTAAACCAAGGTCCTGACTCTCTGTGGTCGTTAAAACTCCCAGGATGTCCTTCGAAATAGAGTAGGGGTTTAACCCCGGCATCCTGGCCAAATCTGCCCACTGGCCTCTGTCCATCATGGCCTCCTAACCATCTCTATATTCCAATTGGCATCATCACTCTGTCTCCTCTCCACCAATCAGCTGGTGTGTGGTGTGCGGTCTGGCGCAAAATGTCTGCCGTCGCGTCATCCAGGTGGATGCTGCACACTGGTGGTGGATGAGGAGATTCCCCCCATGTGTAAAGCGCTTTGAGTGTCCAGAAAAGCGCTATATAAATGTAAGGAATTATTATTATTATTACTATTAATAAAATGGGTTGGTGATATTAACGATCTGTTTGTGGAACATTAGTATATGTGAGGGGGCAAACTTTTCAAGAAGGGTGGTGACCATGGTGGCTATTTTGAAGTTGGCTATCTTGGATCCAACTTTTGTTTTTTAATAGGAAGAGGGTCATTTGACACATCAGACTTATTGGGAACTTCATAAGAAATTCAATGGTGTGCTTGGTTTTATTGTAACTTCCTTCTTTCATGAGTTATTTACATGTTTTTGACCACTTATAAAATGTGTTCAATGTGCTGCCCATTGTGTTGGATTGTCAATTCAACCCTCTTCTCCCACTCTTCACACACTGATAGCAACACCGCAGGAGAAATGCCAGCAGAGGCTTCCAGTATCCATAGTTTTCTCTTCCTATTGAAAAAACAAAAGTTGGATCCAAGATGGCCAACTTCAAAATGGCCACCATGGTCACCACCCATCTTGAAATGTTTGCCCCCTCACATATACTAATGTGCCACAAACAGGACGTTAATATCACCAACCATTCCCATTTTATAGAGGGGTATCCATTTAAATGGCCCACCCTGTATATGTGAAATTTCTTCCATGAAACTCAATGCGCACACAGGTTGATAGGTTCACCTAATTTGTTCCTGCGTCCTTAACTACATGGCACAGGACATTGGTTGCTGTCACCTCGGCAGCCAATGAGCTTGCTCCTTATCAGTTTAAATGCCCGATGTCATTTTACGCTGTCAAGCTGCGGCGCATTTTCGGAGACCCTTCTCCACCTCAGCTCCACCTGTGTTTAGATCTGCTACGGGGGGTTACATATATATTATGTTTGCAGCAGCGTGTTTTATTCTGAGACGGCATGCCTGTGTATATACTAGCAGAAGCAGGTCGTGGTATTTGCTCTACCATAATAAACAAAGCACCAGTGTAGCAGATCTATACCGCCAAGACCAAATACATCAACATTGCCATATTTTACTACTATACTAAATCTCGGGAGTATTCGTGACCGAAGTTTGTTTTCTTAGAATATTTACAATAAATAAACAGAAGTGGACAAAATTCTCTCTCTTCACTGTAAACATGTATTTCTTAACAAACATGTTTTTTGTCTTGTTTCTAGTCCAAAAAAAAAAAAATTAAATCAAAAAGCATTTCTAGACAGGCAAAAGAAATAATATGTCAGAATTTAGTTTTTTTTTAAAACAAGCAAATTATGGGGTAAGCAAAATAATCTTGTTTTTCCTTTTGACATAAGATTATTTTTCTTACCCCATTGGCGGATTATTTTGCTTGTTTTAAGAAAAAACTCACTTAATATTGGCAGATTATTTCTTAAAACAAGACAATATGTTTTGCTTGTCTAGAAAATTATTCTTGATTTAAGAATTTTTAGATATTAGACAAGAAACCAGACAAAAAATCTAAGTAAGAAAAGCATTTTTTGCAGTGTTAACCATTGGCAAATTCTTTTGCTTGTTTTAAGGAAAAACTTGGTTAATTACAGAATATTTTTCTGAAATTAAGATAAAGATTCTTTTGATATTTGGACAAGAAACAAGACAAAACATCTAAGTAAGAAAAGTATTTTTGCTGTGTTCTACCGCACACTCTCTGAGATTATGTACTTCTATGTTTGCATTTGAAGTGAAGCTCAAACAAATGCATATGAATTTTTTTTCTGTACATCTAGCCCATGTTTGCTAAAATAGCTTGAGTAATTTCAGATCATTCACTTCAGGATTTTACTCAAAGAGAAAGTTCACCTAAAAATGAAAATTCTTTCATTATTTACTCATCCTTTATTTGTTCCAAACATTTTAATTTCTTCTGTTAAACACACAGAAGACATTCTTTTTTCATTTGTTCCTACTATGGACTTTTTTTCCTACAATCTTTGTATATCTTGTTCTGCGTTCAACAGAAGGAATAAATTCATAAAAGTGATTTTTGATTAAATGAATGGTGAGCAGGGCTTTACATTAGCACCCGCCAATCCGCCAAATGTGGGTAGACTTCGGCGGTGGCGGGTAAGACAGATACTCCATAGCCACTTTGGCTGGTTAAAAATAATTTTCCCAGATAATAATTCTTAAAAGCAGGGTTTGACAATAAGGATGGTCCAATATGCATGCACAGGCGATCGAGAAGCAACACGATTGACAAAAATAATTGCGTTCACAACTTCGCGTGAGCAAAGCAGGTGAATACCGAATGATAATCACTCGCGCTAACAGCTGTGATGCGCACGACTGTTTATAACTTGTGCGCGCTCCCGTTTCCTTTTGCGAAGCAACTGTGTGTAGAAACGATTCTCTTTCTCTTACGAGAATCGATTCTCTTTCAAATACACTGGACAAAAGGGAGGAACATGCACCTACAGTTTGCTGCTTTCAAGAGTTCCAGAGTTGACTTATTGTAAGCAGCGCCAGTTGCTATCGGTTTAACCATTCTTTGAAAAGATCATTTATGGGCCTATCATTAACCATGCGTGTGCGATCATCCTTTTATTATCACACAGTATATTTTTTACCTGCATTCTTTTGCATTAATATGGTTTAATTATTATTATTTTTTACAATAACATGGCTTTAATGGGAGAATAACTCCCCATTTATGTGGTTAACTGGTGATCTGGGACCTTTAGCCAGGACATATGACTGTGCATATGTTTTGTTAAATAAAAAGTATAGTATTCAGTTATATTTAGCATGTTTTCACACATTTTTCAAAAATTTGTGGCTAAGAAATAATTAACTGTTTATTTATGGTGTGGTTAGAGATAAATTGGATAAACCCTTCATTTTGGGCTTATGAAAACTAATTGTAATATATGAAACCCTGACCCATTTGCTCATGATTATTGAGCAAGCTCATACACGACACACAAAAAGTGAAATGCATGAGGAGGCATGTAGAGATAACGCAAACTCTAAATCAAGTAATTTTAGCATGTCAAAGTCATATTTATGTGTATAAAATATATTTTCCCAACAATAAAATTGTGGCTAGTGAAAATGGCGAGTGGCTAGTAATGATGGAAAACTACTAGCCACATTGGCTGGTGGTCAAAAAAGTTAATGTTAAGCCCTGATGGTGAGAAATGTAGATTTTTGGGTGAGCTATTCCTTTTAGAAAAACAAGTAATAATACAAATTCATGACGAGTGATGTAAATAAACTCATAAGCGTACATTTTAAAATGACAACATACCTGAAGGTACTGAGCTTTAAGAGATCGATAGTCTTTGGACAGAAGGCCTGTCGGAGGATTAAATGCAATCATTCATCAAAAGATTCTGACATAAACAAACCTAAATCATGTATTTAGTATAAAGGCGTAAACCAGACTCACCATTTTCTGTGATAGACAACAGACAAAGGAGTCTAAGGCTATCAATCATCGACACCTGATAGAAAGAGTTTCTCAAGCATGATTATTATTGTAGCATCATTATACTAGAGTGTAATCTTTAATTTCTCATACCTGTCTGTTGATATGTTCTTCAATGTAAGCAATACATTCCCGGATCTCAAAGCCTTCAAGTAATGCTAAAAGATGAACAAAGGGAAGAAAATATAAATAAATTGGTAAAGTTATAGCTACGATGTATTGAATGATCTCATATCAATAAAAAAAAAAATCCTACAATGTTCAGTTTTCAACAATTCCTGGAAATCTTGCTTTGTTTTCTTCTTCATTATGGATTCGCTTGCACCAATATCTATAACGGAGGAAAAATGTTAATTTCAGGATTCTTTAATCATCTTTAAAGGTCCTGTGAAATTAAGATTTTAGTATCAATATGTTAGCTTTGCGGATATCTTTAAGGTAGTGTACTCCAAAACAAACTAAATCCACATTTAGAATATATAAACCTGATATAAACATCCTCCTCATACTTCAGCTTCCCATCAAATCAAATGCTCCTAGTATCTGACCTGCCCCACCTACTTCAAGACGTTTCTCATTTGCTTTTCATTTGATACGCTTGAGCTCAACCACACTCACTGGCAGATGTGATTAAACAAAACACTATTGGCTGTTTTTTATAAAGGGGAGGGGCTATTCTATGCCCCTCCCTCTTTACATGTTTAATTGAGATTACGTCAAACATCAAATAAAAAAAGTGCAAATTTCACGGGAACATTAACATATAACACTACAAATTATTTTACTTATTTCACTTATGACCATTTTCAACGAATCCTTGCTAAATAAAAGTATTAATTTATTATTCAGAAATCTTTAATAGTAGTGTATACAAAACCTACGAAGACTAAGAAGACGATGTTCCTGTTTGAGTCCTTTCAGTTCATCTGCAACAAACGCCTTCATCTGCTGGATGTCCATCCCACGCCGTTTCTGTTAACAATTTGCATTTTTGTTTTTTATTGTCACACTGCTAAAATGTCGAAATGTTTTTTACATTAATGTGCGCTACAAAAACACACGCCATCTGTAGCCTTACATCATGACACTTACATCATATGCGGTCTGAAGATTTTTAGCCTTCTGACTTAAAAAGCCAAACACATTGGAAAAATGTTCATTCCTTATTTCATTGAACACCTGATGAATCAAAACAAAGAAAGTTTTTTTTTACATAGCTGCTTCTAATCATGGTCAACTTAATGACGTCTGTGTGACTCTTACTTTATCTTGAGAGTTAAGCATCACTTTGATACTCTTGTCAGAGGAAGTGACATCAGGGCCAAACTCCACACTGCCTATTAACAATATAAACAAATGACAAGGGATGAACTTGAAGATCTCAGAATGAAAGATTTCAGAATGTTTTCGCTAAACATGTTGTGAACGGATTCTGATGACTTACTACATTTTATTCTGAAAATGTCATCCACCAATCCCTCGTAAACCACTTGAGAGCAGAGAGGAGTAACAAAATCCACATCTAAAACAGCAAAATCAGACCTGGATATAAGTTGTCATTACATATTTAATAAAATTATGCAAACTGTAATTGGGTAAATATATATATATATATATTTTCTGCACTATAATGTGTCCTGTTTAATTTAAGGTTTTTTTTCTGAGCGAATGAATAATGATTACTATACAATTTTACCAAGATTAACAGGTCACACTTTACAATAAGATTTATTAGTTAATGTGCAATTAATGCATTTACTAACATGAACAAACAATGAACAATACATTTACTACTGTATTTGTTCATGTTAGTTCACGTTAGTTAATGAAAATACATTAGTTCATTGTTAGTTCATGTTAACTCAGTGCATTAACTAATGTTAACAAGCATGAACTTGGATGTTAATAATGCATTAGTAAATGTTCAATTATGCTTAATAAATGCTGTACTTGTGTTGTTCATGATTAGTTCATGTTAGTAAATGCATTAACTGATGAACCTTATTGTAAAGTGTTACCAATTAACAAAAGACACCCATTACATATCTATACATGTAAGAATAGTTTCTATATCAAAATATCTTGTCTTTATATTCACATTAAAAAAAAAAATTTGATGTCAAAATAAAAACTATTTAATGATCACAGTATTGGTAAGGGCTGGGCTATATGTCCACTTCACTTAATGTTTATTTCTATAATGCTTTTACAATGTAGATTGTGTCAAAGCAGCTTAGCATAGAAGTTCTATTAAATTGAAACTGTCAGTCCAGTTTTCAGAGTTGTAGTTCAGTTCAGTGTGGTTTAATTTTCACTGCTGAATGTTACCACAGAATACATTGTGTACTGTAAAAAAATGGTTTATTCCATGTATACCATTAAACGTAAAGATTTGAGCACTAAACTCGCTCAAGAAGTCATTGCGACTGGAGGTGGGAAGTGCAGCATTTTATATAGGTTTAGTATTAAAGTTCAGAGATACCATTAAACGTAAAGATTTGAGCACTAAACTCGCTCAAGAAGTCATTGCGACTGGAGGTGGGAAGTGCAGCATTTTATATAGGTTTAGTATTAAAGTTCAGAGATTTAACTTATTAACCTCAGAAGTTTTCCTAAATGAAACGGTGAATATAAACATCACCATGAAAATCTTAATAAAGGCATAAACACATTAAGGGTGTTTATTTGCTAAAGTTCATATTAAAATCTGTTTTACTTGTATTGTGCAACATATATTTGTAAAGCCTTTATGCATAGTATATATTGTGAAAAAGGGCAAAACAATAAACCGTTGTATGAATGCTGTAATGTTTAAATACATTTTCCATTAAAAATGCGTGAAGGTCATGTGACCATCAGGAAAAACGCAGCATCTTATTTCTCACAGGACGCATTGTGTTCTCGCGGTCCCCTGAGTTCGTTCTTCCAAGGTGACCTGGCAAGACCGGCCTTTACAAGAAAACAGGTTTGTTCTCTGCGTTCTTGGAATTAAGAAACAGCCTGAAATTGTAATCGTTTATATTTTGTATTTTTGAAGGGAAAAAAAACTGTTTGATATTTCCTCAAATTGTTTACATTTTTTTCTCGTTACTCACCTGGCATACTGTATATTTCATATCTGTAAGAAGTTGTTTCTTGAGAAGTGTTTATATAAATAAGTTCTGTCCACAATAAACTGAAAAGTGACATACAGTGGGATGCAGTTGTTGTTCATCTTAAGTCATATTTTGTTTATTTTGCACATTTATTATATAAAGCCCTTTTGTGAATTTTCTGGAATAACTACCTTTAGAAAATCTATATTGTGAAAGAAATGGTTACAGTAAAATAAACTCATACTGTGAAATACAATTTTGATCATACAGCCCAGTACAGTACAGCCCATAAATACCAATTGTTCATTTAAATCTTTGCTCTCATAAATTTGTACAAATATTATTTAACAAAAATAAACTTTTAATCGTATAAAATGTAATCACATTAAGTTTAATTCATTCTTTTATTCATTTTATTAAATGTATGTCAGAATGAGAATATTGTTTCAATATTACATGTATAGATCTGTCACGCAAAGTGATGATGTAATAATATTTTGACTTTTTATTTGAAAAAAAGGAGTTTTGAAACATTAATTTAAGCACTTTAAATAATTATCATTTCTGCATTTATAAAATTACATTTTGTTTACTTAAATGTGGACACAAAAACGAAAGATTTCAACTCTGACACAATTCCACAAGTGAAAAAAATGCAAATGCATCTGATTTCAAATTACTGACCTCTGTCGATAAGAAATACTTTGGCAAATTCAGGTTGTCTTGTTCTTTGTTCACCCTCCTCCATTAGTTCCCTCCAGGATTCATACACCATCTTTATAGAAAGACATATGGCATGTAAATCTGCATTTCATCAACTGAAATATAAACTTTTTGAAGGTAAAGTTGTCTACTAATCCTCACCTTGGCACATCTTCCAATCCCATAAACCTTTGAGAAGGAACCATAGACAGACTGTAAAAGATGTAAAGCACCCCCTCCAGTGGTCACCCAGCGCTGGTCTCCCTCCTTATAAATACAAACGTTATTATTTACACACAATGTGAAGCACATATCCAACACATAAGTTATCATTCATGTTTTTTTTTTCTCTTCAACAAAGCATTTAAGCAGAGATGTTCAAACTTGGGCCTGTGGGCCAAAGTTGGCCTATGATAACCTTTGATTTGGCCCACCATTCTATCTAAGAAGAGAAGGAGAATGAAGGAGAGCATCTGGGAAAATGCTTTTAACAGAAATCATCATTTTGAATTTAACGGAACATTTTTTGTTTGTTTTATTGTTGAGTTGAGCTACAAAAAAAGCAAACTGAAATTAAACATTTCAAAAATTGTAAATTAATCAGATAAAAAAAAAGGAAATATTGTTTCTCAACGGATATAGGACAATGCACAAAATATCGCAAGCAAATCAGTGCAAAAGCTCGACTTGTGTATTATTCGGCATTGAACTCCATTGTGTAATAAATTGGATTTTATTTTGTTTTTATTGTAATACGTTCATTATATCTATATTATTTAGTAATTATACTGCATTAGTTCATATAAAGCAATGTTTTCTAGTCTTTTATATATATATATATATATATATATATATATATATATATATATATATATATATATATATATATATATATATATAGGAACATAAATTACTCATGACAAACTTTAATGTAATACAGTTTGCTATTTTTATCTTCGGCCCACAGCCCTCAATGAAGTTTGGATTTTGGCCCTTCATAAGAAAACGTTTGGGCACCCCTGCATTAAAGGGATAGTTCACTCTAAATGATAATAAGCTCATCATTCTCCCTCATGGGCACCTTTTGTAATGCTGCTTTGGAACAATATTTATTGTAAAAAGCGCTATACAAATTAACTTGAATTGAATTTAATCTGTTTTTATGCGAGGTAAAGCTCTTTTTTTCATAAAGGAAAGCAGGTCAATGGGTGCCAGCAGTCAGCATTACTCAAAATATCTTCTTTTGTGTTCAACAGAATAAAGAAACTCAAACAGGTTTTAAACAAGCGATGATATCCTTTTCATTTGGGGGTGAACTATCCCTTTAAGTTCAAAACATGACACTTAAAAAATAAAAAGTGTTGTTATTTTGCACACAATGTATGGCATCAATAACATCAATACCAGAAAGTTATCTCTGAAGAACTCTGGCAGCTCTAAGCTGAGGATATCGTCATCCAGAGGAAGAATGTAGAAATTCCATTCATCGGTTGTAACATCTGAGAAAGAGTGTCCTTGTTAATGTCTGTCAAATGTAGCTAAAAATAAAGCTTGAAACATTGAGCACATTTAACTCACCTCCATAGACACCCTGTTCCTCCAAAACTGTTTCACAGGCATAAAACTGTAAAGAAGATCATAACCTAACAGTCAGAAATCTAAATAAATATGTAGCACATTTAAACATGATTACCAAAGCACAAGATAATTTAAATTTAAATTAGATTAGATTCAACTTTATTGTCATTACACATGTACAAGTACAATGCAACGAAATGCAGTTGAGGTCTAACCAGCAGTGCAATAGCAACAGGTATAAGTTATAAAGTGCAGTTATAGAAAAACTAGTTACCTTTTGTGGGGTAAATATGATCTTATATCTTCTGAATCGTCCAGCTACCTTGTCTGAATTAACTAAATCTGTAAAGAAGTTAAAACAAATTATCAAACTATACTTAATGCTTTTTTAAAATCATACAATACCAACAGTTAAAGGCAAAATTATTAGGCCTCCTGTGAATTATTTTTTTTTCAAATATTTGTCAATACATTTTTTAAACATAACAGTTTTATTACCTAATTCCCAATAAATAATTTATTTTGTCTCCAACATAATAACAGTACATAATATTTTTTTTCTAGTTATTTTGCAAGATACTATTAATCAGCTTAAAGTCTCATTTATAGGCTTAATTAGGTTAACTAGGCAAGTTAGGTTAATTAGACAAGTCATTGGACAACAGTGGTTTGTTCTGTAACCAATTTTTTTTTATAAAAAATTACTTCTTATTAGTCCTAAAATAATTAAAACAGCTTTTATTCCAGCTAAACAAAAAAAATCCTTCTCTCGAATAAAAAGTTTGTATAGCAAAAACTGTAAAAATGTCCTTCCCTCCATTAACCATCATTTGGAAAATTCATTCATTAATTTTTCTTTGTCTTAGTCTCTTTATTCATCATATTCCAGCTACAGCCCAGCACTGGGAAACACCCATACACTCTTGCATCCACACATACACACTACGGCCAATTTAGTTTATTCAATTCACCTATAGCGCATGTCTTTAGACTGTGGAGAAAACTGAAGCACCCGGAGGAAACCCACGCCAATAAGGGGAGAACATGCAAATGCCAGTGCAATGGCGACAGTGCTAACCACTAAGCCACAGTGCCACCCTCATTTGGAAAATATTTAATAACAAAATTTTCACAGATGGGATTATAATTTTGCATTCAACTGCATATAGCCATGTAACTCCAAACAGTACCAACCTGAAATCCACTTCACAGTTTGTATTCTAGGACGTATGAGAAAGCACAGCCTGTACACAAGAGAGAATATGAATATTTTAAAGAAGAACCCATGTATAACCAAAACTCCCTTAATGAACATGTGAATTTACTTACTGGTCTGAACTGCTGACGATTGGTTTAAGCTCAACTTTGTATAGTTTGTCGACTTCATGTTGCTACAAGGCAAAATCAGATATGGATGTTAAATTATTAGTGTGTGTATGTGTGTGTGTGTGTGTGTGTGTGTGTGTGTGTGTGTGTGTGTGTGTGTATATTGCTTCTTTCTAAAAAATTATATAAACTGCAAATCATTTCCCAAACCTTGTTGTATAAGATAACACACCTTTAGGATTGTGACATTTGCAATTCGATCTAGAGGACTCATCAAATCTGCATCAATAAATAAATCCTTCTTCCCTGGCAACTGTAAAAACAAAAACAACAATACATGTTGGCACTTAACAATGAAAATACACAAGAAAAAGCTTCTTTTTTGTGCACGTTTTGTTCACCTGTTCCAGCAGAAAGATGAGCTGGTCTCTTGCCAGTCTTTTGAGCAATGAGAAGTCGGGCAGCTCAGGAGCATCTCTCCTCTCTGTCTGTGCCATATGGACAGATCCTGACAGCTGGACAAACATGTAAAACATTTGTGTTTAAGCATTTCTGCCCCTCCGATATGTGGAAGCTGCATGTACCGAATGCTGAATGTAAACAACTCCTGTCACAATTCTGCTTATGTCACTAAAGGCTGGTTTTCATACAGCAGCTCAGGTTAGTGTTTTATTTACACCGCTTGTCAGCAAACAGAATCGTCAAATCCTTACTTATTTCAGCCAAAATAATAACAGTAATATAGTCATGCAAATTCATTAATTATTGTATAAATAAAATACAGTAATTTCGTATAATACCTCGAACACCTTTTCCGGAAGTGGGTTTGCTATGTGACGGCTGACTCAGTGAAATTCTGAATCATTTTAGAAAGTCGGTTCTTTCGAACAGAAAAGTCAATTCAGTGATTCTTTTCAGCAAACCACGCCTTAACAGTTGTCATATGCAATCATTTGTTTTTACTAGCAGCAGATTATTTGTTGTTTGTTTGTTTGTTTGTTTGTTTGTTTGTTTGTTTGCTTGCTTTTTATTGTGTATTTATTTGTTTATTTGTTTGTATCAATAATTTATGTGATTAGTAACATAATTATTGACATCAAGAATTTATGTTTTGACTAGTGGAAATGTAATCCTTAGTATCAGAACTAATTAAAAATAGTTATTAGTGATGAAATAATAAAGTAAATAATAAGGTTGAGCAAAAATCAATCCTCAAAGAATGTGTTTTGTAAACCAGAGAATTGACTCGTTAAAAAGATCCGACTCAAAAGAACAACTCCCACGAATCAAAATATCACTACACTAACGTTAGTTTCCGTACGGACATCTTAGTCTGGCGGACTCACAACATCAGATTTCCATAACCAAAATTCATAGATAAGGTCAAAAATAGTTCTTTAATTTATAAGTGACATATATATTCTGTATAAACTCTTGTGAAATATATTCACAAAGCATTATAAGCTATTATAGACTCAATTTCTACCTATTAGTTACTTCTAGTTTGAAGTAAGCATGAATTGTTCGTCGACTGCAGTGCTGCTAGAAACGGTTAATTTCGCCGCGGAGAAACATCGTAATCAGCGCCGCAAGGATCCTGAAGGCACACCATATATAAATCATCCGATTGGTAATTTACAAAGCAGTTCATGCGTCCTATATATTTCGACAGACGTCAGAAAATAAAGGTGTTTTCCTTTCTTTACAGGGGTGGCGAGGATTTTAAGTCATGAGGGTGAAATCACAGATGTCGAAGTCATACAAGTGAGTCAGAAATGTGTTTCTGGCTTCTCTGTGAAGTGTGGTCTGTGTTTTAATAATAACCTGTTTTATAAAGTTCTAAAGAAATAATAAGGAATTAAAGGGATGGTTCTCACAAAAATAGAAATAATCAAATTCTGTCATCATTTATCCGTCCCCCACATGTTTTAAACAAGTTTGAGTTTCTTCTGTTGAACACAAAATAAGATATTTTGAAGAATGCTGGAAATTGTAATGTGAAATCCATACTATTTTTTTACACCACACGACAACCTCAAAACATAGATTCTGAGTGTGCCTCGCACAAGTGAGTGGATTTGACAAAACACCTGTAGAAAACACACACATTCACACTTTAACCTACGCTTGCACCAGTTGTGCACATTTGCACCAGACGCATACAATCACTCTATATCTGATTATGTATCTTATGTTTGTATATCTAATTTAAAAATATATATATCTTTATGAAATGTGCTTTTACACAAGTGAGTGGACTTGACAAACCACCTGTAGAAACCCACTTCTCTCTTTATATGAAAAACCCTCCCTCTTACTCTGGCACTTAATTATCTGAGTATTAACAGTTCCTTTGTCTAATCAGCACGTCTTGTATGTATTGCTTATTCTTGTGAAATCACTGAATGCCTTCTCAATTGTTAATCGCTTTGAACAAAAAGAGAAACTCTTAAATGTTTGGAACACCTATAGGGTGAGTAAGGTTTAGATTTGGGCTGTGAACTATCCTTCTAATTCATGGAACAAAATGATTACAGAGACAGAAACAGAATGTTTCAAATGCATTTATGTGACTGATCTGTATGCACCTGTGATGCAGGCAGCACTGCTTCATGACACAGTGGAGGACACCGACACCACCTTTGAAGAGCTGGAGTCTGTGTTTGGAGCAACAGTGGCCAGAATTGTCCAGGAGGTGACCGATGACAAGTCGCTGCCTAAAGCAGAAAGAAAACGTCAGCAAGTGGAGCACGCACCACACTGCAGCCATCAGGCCAAGCTGGTTAAGCTAGCGGACAAGTTGTATAACTTACGAGACCTTAATCGTTGCACTCCCGAAGGTGAAATATTGAGATGACTATCAAAATATTTACTACCTGTAATTTTTAAACTTGTGTAAGAACATTCTTGTTTTTGTTTGTTTTTTTGTTTTTTTTTTGATAGGCTGGTCAGCACAAAGGGTTCAAGAGTACTTTGAATGGGCATCTCAAGTGGTAAAAGGGCTTCGTGGCACCAATGCAGCAATTGAGGAGAAACTGCAGCAGCTCTTTTTGGAGAGAGGAGTGAAGTTATGATGACATGGATTACTTGTTAAAATTGTGGTGCTTTGTTTTCTTTGTGATGTAATTGACCATGAGGGAATGTTTCTTACCTTGTGGACATTACAGCCAAAATCATTCTGATGTTGTTCCAGGCGTGTATCACTCTTTCTACTGTGGAAACAAGATAATGACGTTTCCTTTTGTGTTGATAATGACATAATTCAGGTTAAAATAACACCAGGTTGGGGATATTATCCTTTGAATTTTTGAAATTGTGATGCATCTTGAATTATTTAATATTAAGATGTTACCTTTTTTAATCATATAATTGTATTTAATAAAGTATGTATTATACATGCACTGGTTTAAAATGCAATTAAAGTTTTGTTGAAAGGGATTAATGTAATTGTGTGTTTACTTTTTCTAAATAGATCATTATGGCAAAGAATAAAAAAACAAAACTCTGCAGGATATGTCTTGGCAGCCATCATTCAATTTTCACGCAGTCTGTGTGAGTCTTCTGAAAACATGGTCTATTAACCATATTTTTGTTTTGACTTGAAGGTTTGAATCACCAATTAAGAAAAAAAGTTAAGTTTTAGAAATTGAAAGATAATTTATTTAATTATTATTATTTAAATTCATGCAAAATATTGCAAAAAAAACATGAAATTTTTTTTTTAACAAAATTGTATATCTTTTTATTTCTTTTGAATTTTGCTATTTTTGAAAATGTTTTTTGATATTTTCCTATACTGTACATTTTGGCTACTAATTTTTGAACCAGTATTATAAGTTATTTTGTTAGATAAGCTCCAGATTTGGCTTCAGTGCTGACTAATTTAATGTATATGCACAAATATAATATTGTAAAGCTTCCTATAGAAAATATCAATTCAATGGGAGATTTGTGGGGGCTGTACTTATATAGGCTGAGCACATATACAGTGCATATTTAAAGTCTTCATAGCACTTAACTTTTTCCACATTTTTTGTATGCTACAGCCTTATTCCAAAATGGATTAAAATGATTTATTTCCTCAAAATTCTACACACAATACTCCATAATGACAATATGAACAGTTTTTAAAATTGTTGCAAATTTATTAAAAATAAAAAACCTGAAAAATCAGATGTAAATCAGTATTCACAGCCTTTGCTTAATACTTTGTTGAGGAACCTTTTGCAGCAATTACAGCCTCAAATCTTTTTGAATATGATGCCACAAGCTTGGCACACCTTTAATTGGGAATTTTTGCCCATTCCTCTTTGCAGTACCTCTCAAGCTCAATCAGGTTGGATGGGAAGCAACAGTGTACAGCCATTTTTATATCTCTCCAGAGATGTTCAATAGGATTTAGATCAGGGCTCTGGGTGGGCCACTCAAGGACATTCACTGAGTTGTTGTGAAGCCACTCTATTGATATTTTGGCGGTGTGATTTGGGGTCATTGTCCTGCTGGAAGATGAACCGTCGCCCCAGTCTGAGGTCAAGAGCACTCTGAAGCAGGTTTTCATTAGGCTATATTATTTACTGTCATGATGGCAAAGATAAAATAAATCAGTTATTAAAAATGAGTTATTAAAAATATTATGATTAGAAATTTTGTCAAACAGAACTTGGTGAAAAAAATAAACAAGTGGGCTTAAAAATTATTATATATAAAGAAAGAAAGAAAGAAAGAAAGAAAGAAAGAAAGAAAGAAAGAAAGAAAGAAAGAAAGAAAGAAAGAAAGAAAGAGAAAAACAATCCTCAGTAAGGAGAACCCTTTGGCTCGTGCATGAAGAGAACATTATTATTATTATTATTAAGTAAAATGTGACTTTATAATGGAGCACAATTAGTAAAATGTAGTTACAGTTAAAATGTATAATTTGGGGGAGAGAATCCTTTGTTATACTGCAAGGAAATGTCAGGAGCAACCGAATCGAAGGTAGGAACCAATTAATAACGCATTTCCGGAGGACAATTTCACGGTGGGTTTTCTATAGGGTAGCACATCCGCCACGTCCATGTTGGTGGGTAGAGGACTGTAAACAGGATTTTTTTTACGGAGGGAATTTACTCTATTTTGACATTATTTGTAGTGTAACGGGACCAGTGCGAACGATCCAAAATGTCGGCATTCGACGCATTGAATAACAAGCAGCCGCCGATTCAGTCGACGGCTGGAGCT
Source organism: Danio rerio (assembly GCF_052040795.2). NCBI lineage: Eukaryota > Metazoa > Chordata > Actinopteri > Cypriniformes > Danionidae > Danio > Danio rerio. Next base: position 51,314,395 of record NC_141027.1, read on the forward strand.
GTGCCTATCCGCAATGAAAAAGGTAACAAACCAAAGAGTTAGCTTTAGTTGTTAGCATGTTTTGACGTGATCAGTGTTTTTATATTGTTAATAATGGAATACTGGTTTAAACAAAGCAACTATTTATCCAAATCAATCTTCTGTTATTAACCCACTTTAACTTGTTTGTATGGACTTTTGTTTCGTATGGTGCCAGTTTAATTACCTAGCTATAGTGATGGTTGTAGAAACAGACCATAATAAGTTATGAGTTGATGTGGATGCTCAGTTGGTGTTTGTTTTTTCATGTTTATATTTCACATATGGAGGTAGTCTTTTAAATTGACTTCTGTCTTTGGTGTCAAGATGGAAAAGTAAATCAGCTCAAGCCCCTGCCAACATTAAAGGTTTGTGTTTGTCTGCCTCCAGGTGAAATTTCTATGGAGAAGGTGAAGGTGAAGCGATATGTTTCTGGTAAGCGTCCCGACTATGCCCCTATGGAGTCCTCGGATGAGGAAGAGGAAGATTTCCAGTTTGTTAAAAAGGGTAAAGAGGCTGAACCAGAGATGGAAGTGGAAGAGGAGGAGAAATCAGATCCTCGTCTTCGACGTCTCATGAATCGAGTTTCTGAAGATGTTGAGGAAAGGTAAATCATATCCATCTTATTCGTCTGTAGTAAATACATGATGTTCTTTTGCTAGAGGTCCATGGGTCTTAATGCGCTGGGTGCTTATTCCCCCACAGGCTTGCAAGACACAGACAGATAGCAGAGCCAGAGCTGATTGCTCAAAGCAGTGAGGATTCAGATGAAGGAACGTGGCATCCTGAACGAGAGGAGAGCAGCGAAGAGGAGGAGGAAGTCGATGATGAAGTGCGTGACTTCATTTTAAATGTTTTTTAAATGTTTTTATGAGTCTTTTGTATGACAGTGCGTATTCAATATATCGAAAAAAGAGGTGAACAGTAATATAATGCCCATTGATTTGTTTTGTTTTTTAACAATGTCTTTATTAATTCTTTAGGAACTTTAAATGTGTACTAAAGAAAACAAAACATACAAAAATTATAAATATAATAATAATAAAATTACTATTACGAAAAATTGAATGAATAAATGCATGTACATACGTGTCCACTATAAAGGTATCAAAACAATGATATATTAATAGCAGGTGAAATAAGTTATATGGATTGAAGGTTTGTATCAGCCTCTCCTACAGACAGATTTCATATTTTGAAGAACTTTTCAGGTGTTCTTTTAACTATATGCAAAAAAAATTCTAATGCCAAACAATGGAACAACTCTTGCCACCATTGTTTAAAGGGAGAATTTATAATGTCTGTTGCTAATCCCATTCACCACCTTCATTCCTTGTAACTCAAATAAACGAACGAGAAAAATAAATGGGTGACTTTAATGCTTGTATACGTTTTCAGTGAGTTTACAAATTGGTGGTGTGTTCTGTGTAGGAAATTGAGAGGAGGAGAGCACTGATGCGTCAGCGTGCACAAGAAAGGAAGAACGAGGACATGGAGATCATGGAGGTGGAGGAGGAGGGAAAGTCTGGAGAGGAGTCTGAATCTGAGTCGGAGTATGAGGAATACACAGACAGCGAGGATGAGGCTGAGCCTCGGTTGAAGCCTGTGTTCATCCGAAAGTAAGTTTCATTAGCATGAATGCCTTTGCTTATGCCTCCTTTATAGTTATCCACCTTTTTTCTATCATATTTTTGACACTGAGCAAGTTATGGGAGCAGCTTCTACATAAACTAAACTGTCAATTAACTTTTTATCCATGAACATGATGATGTATATTCCAAAAATAACGTAATCAAGTTTTAAAAAGCAGAGCAAAATAACGTTAGCCTGTCTACTCACCATTAAAGGAAATTTAAAATATAGAAGCATCAACAAATTATTTTAAACACACCATGAATAAGCCCAAAAGATGCAGCATATTAATGACAGTAGTTGTGGAAAGAGTACTGAAAAATCATACTCAAGAAAAATTCAGTTGTGCATTTAGTTATTGTTTAAGGCCATTTCGGTCATCATACAGTATACATTCGTCATCTTCTCATCAGTGATGTTCAGTCTAAAGAGTCTCTGGGTTATTGCGTGTATCTTCCTGGACACTTTTAATGTTACCAAACAGTTTGCTTAATGTCTTGAGGTAGTTCATTATGATGCTATTTACTTTCTGTGTGTGATTTAATGGGACAGGAAATACAGGGCTGATTTTTCTAATCCCCATAGAGAAGAAAAATAAAGTAGTGCCTGCAAGATGAAGGAAAGTAGTGGAGTTAAAGTATAGATAGATCACTATAAATGTACTCAAGGAAAAGTAAAAGTACACATTTTTAAAACTACTTAGTAAATTACAATTTCTGAGAAAAACCTTTTTATTTTATTGAACTAAACTAAAACTGTTAAAAAATGTTTTGCTAATTTAAATAAAGTTGAAATGAAACCTTAAATCTTTCATAAACTAAATGAAGAAATGTACAGGGTTTCTGCAGAGCCTTTTTTTTTAAGTCTAATATTATATATAATAAGTGTTGTCTAATATAATATATATAAGTGTTGTGTAGTTAAATAATTTAAAACAAATTCTGTGTAACACTACCTATTTAAAAATTTTATTTATTTATTTTGCCATAGTGTTGCAGTTTTTTTTTCTCTCTAGTCCAAATATGATTCACTGTATTTACTGCTACAAATGATGCCAACATTATGGTAAGAGTATTACATTTTGGTCTTAAAAACGCTCAGATTTGACTTGGAGAAACTTTCGGAAACACCGAAAGTAGCCTTTGGCAAATCAATGAAATAATTGCTAGGATATCATATCAAAAGAAATCCATCCAAATGTTTATCAGGAATAATTTATAATTATACGATGCAGTCTACCAACTTAATATGTACCAGTGTATACAGATGGTTCAAAGTCATAAGTATCTACTGCAGCAGTGATTGGTTCAGAGTCTTTCATAAAGGGTATTCCTTTTAGCTCTGGAGCAAATAGAAAAAGAAAAGCAACACCAGTTTTTAATTTGCACAGATTCTATGTCCTGCTTACAAGCACTTGAATGTTTAAAAACTGATCATCCTATGATTTATAGCAAAGTAGAAAAAGTGGAGAATTTAAAGATAAAAGACTTTGATATTTTTTGCAGGATACCTGGTCATAAGGGATTCACTGGAAATGTATGTGCAAATAAGGCAGCTAAGGCAGCCCTATAGGTGGAGATAACCGAATGTAAAATTCCTGTGTCTGACAATAAACCTGATGTTTTAAATCGGTATATTAATGAGAAATGGCAGAAGGTATGGGATGAATGTTGTAACAACAAATTATTGTATAAATAATAATTGTATAAAGTGAATTCAATTGTGGCGACACAGTGGTGCAGTAGGTAGTGCTGTCGCCTCAAAGCAAGAAGGTCGCTGGGTTGCTGGTTCGAACCTTGGCTCAGTTGGGGTTTCTGTGTGGAGTCTGCATGTTCTCCCTGCGTTCGTGTGGGTTTCCTCCGGGTGCTCCAGTTTCCCCCACAGTCCAAAGACGTGGTACAGGTGAATTGGGTAGGCTAAATTGTCCGCAGTGTATGAGTGTGTGTGTGAATGTTTCCCAGAGATGGGTTGCAGCTGGAAGGGCATCCGCTGCGTAAAAATGTGCTGGATAAGTTGGCGGTTCATTCCGCTGTGGCGACCCCGGATTAATAAAGGGACTAAGCCGACAAGAAAATGAATGGATAAATAAATTCATTCATTTGTAAATTAAATAAATAGTTACCATTTTGAAAATAAACAGGTTGTGCATATCATAATCAGCACATTAGACTTGCACACTTACATTTATTGAAAAGGGAAGAAAAACCTTTCTGTGACTTGTGTAAAAATATTTTGATGATAACATATTTTAATAGAATGTGTATTTTTAAATGATATTAGAGGAAATATTTTAAGGGAAATGTTTGAAAAGGTGTCTTCTGGAGGAATTTTAGAATATTTATCTTAAATCAAACCAAGATTGTACATGACTCATTTCAGTGTTGATGCTGTTTGTGCATTTTTTTTGTTTGTTTTTGTACAATGAATATTTGTTAAGAAACTGATATGATTGTATGTTTTATATTGTATATTTAGTATAGGTTTTGCCATGAATATAGCCAATGCTGCTGAAATGGCATTAAATAAATAAAGGACTGAGATAAGTACTAAAATTACTAACTGAAACTAAACAACTAAAGCGGTATGTGAAATAAAAATAAATTAAACCCATTTTATATCATAAAACAAAGTCTACGCAGACATTAAAAAATGATTGCAAATATAAAAACCCCAAATCAAAAGATTTAAATAGAGATTGTAAAAGTATTTTAATAATGTTAAAATGACTCTACAAATAAATCAAGTATTTATCAATGTTCTCAGGAAGGACAGGGTGACGGTGGCAGAACGAGAAGCAGAGGAGCAGAGACAGAAAGAGCTGGAAGTTGAAGCCAAAAAACAAGCTGAAGAGAGACGACGCTACACGCTGAAGATTGTCGAGGAGGAGGCCAAGAAAGAGTTTGAGGAGAACAAACGGACTCTGGCTGCTCTTGAGGCTCTGGACACAGATGGAGAAAACGAGGAAGAGGAGTACGAAGCCTGGAAAGTCCGAGAACTGAAGCGTATTAAGAGGGACCGAGAATCCAGAGAAGCGTGAGTGGCACTTATCTTTTTTTTTTTTCTGAGAAAAAAATATACAATAAGTTTCCCATTACCAATACTGAAGCCCTGTCTAGCTCCAAGTCTTTAATAATTTGGAATTTCATATTTTTAATTGCAGATTGGAGAAAGAGAAAGCGGAAATCGAGAGGTTTCACAATCTTACAGAGGAAGAGCGCAGAGCAGAACTGCGCACCAACGGGAAAGTCATTACCAACAAAGCCTCAAAGGGCAAATACAAGTTTCTGCAGAAGTACTATCACAGAGGAGCTTTCTTCATGGTAAGTGATGAGCAGATCTTCTCTAGCAGATTATAATTGGCTTTTGTTGATGTCTGACATGTATTTAATCTTTTCTGTAGGATGGCGAGCAAGATGTCTTCAAGAGAGACTTCAGCGCTCCAACTCTTGAGGACCATTTCAACAAAACAATCTTACCCAAAGTCATGCAGGTCAGTGCCATGTATTTAAAGACTATTATTGACTGGTAATTAAACAAACAATATTTTAATGAGGGTTATTGTGCTCTGCCTAGGATGGTCTAGTTTTGTCCGAGATAAATAAACGACAGTAAAACATTTCTGAACAAGTGATCCATAGAATCATCCATTCAGACTACTTGTGTCTGAAGTTGAATAATCTGTTGAGTAGATACTTAAATGACTAATGCTTCTGCTTTTTTGGTACTTTGAACAAGGTTCATAAAAACAATATAAAGTACCATAATATATGTACAGTGCACAACCCTTGTAAAAAGAAAACCTTGAGACTTTTAGTAATCTTCATAATTTAAACTTGACTTCTATAGTTTTAAAACAGGGGTGTCCAAATTCAGTCCCGGAGGGCTGGTGTCTTGCATAGGTTAGCTCCAACTTCCTTCACACCTGCCTGAAAGTTACTAGTATACCTAGAAAGAGCTTGATTAGCTGGTTCAGGTGTCTCTAACTGGGGTTGAAACTAAGGTTTGCAGGACACCGGCCCTCCAGGATTGATTTTGGGCACTCCTGTTTTAAATCATGTCTTAATACCAACAGTAAATACAAAATTGCTATTTTCTAGGTCAGTATGTCTATGAACTATAATCTCATTTCGGCATAACAATCAAAGAACTTGGCAGCCACACCATGGATGCAGCAGGCGCAATAATATTACTGACCTGGGAACTATTTTCAGGTGCTGCATAATATCATTGCACCTTCTGCATCCATAATGTGGCAGCAAAGTTCCTTAAAGGGCCACAAAACCCCCGTTTCAGCAGGGTGTTTTCACACCTATAGTTTGGAAAAGTCAGAAAAGTGGGCGTGTCCAGCTCTGTTTAGGGGGGAGTGCCGGAAGGAAAGAAAGAGGGAAGGTGCATAAAAATAGTGTCGGTTTAGGGAACGCGCTGATTTTCACAAAGGCAAAACAAACACAGACGCAGGGGAGAAAGACAGTGACTGTTTACATGGACACCAGTAATCGAACTATTTGACAAATAGATGGTGGACTTTAACTGCAGTTTGGCAATTTCATTCATGCCCCTCGTGACAAACGAGATATTTGATTAGAGGAATTGCTGGAAGCGTGTATTTTTAATGTAATGTTTGAAACCGCATGGCAAAAAACCCTCGGTATTTCTCTGTAACTTAGATGCACTCGGTAGGTAGCGTCAGAAAGCCGTGTGTGTTATTCCTGTCACAAATGTGGCGAAAATCCTCCACAACGGAAATAGTTTGATTGTGGTGCTAACATGTTTTTACACTCGGTGAGCAGCATTAACAGCAGATCTTTCAGCCCATATTACTGTAGTGATATTTACATACTTTAAACATTTGTAACTTAGAAGTCATTTGACTAAGGTCAGTCTTGAAAGAGTACTGCTGACCATACAAACTAATTTTGCCATCTGAATAAACAAAGGCCACTGATGGCTTACTTACCAAATCTGTGAGACAGGACAATCAACTTCAACTGGAGCTGCGTCTTTATTAAAAGGAGACGAGCGGCCATTCCGCATTTCACCATTTCCAGATGAGAAAATCTCTCGGGTAAACAATGTTTCTTAGACACGTATTTCTGTCAAGCGTCGCGTGCACTGTTATCCACACAGGAGTCCATTTGCGCTCTCATAACGGGAAAATGAAAACAATAACCTTCCTTGCAACAAATTATAAAAGCAACACTGACGAATCGTATCTCCAAACAACTCTTCTCCAACTTGTTTTGGCAACTCAACGTGGTGTCTCTCTCTGCCGTCTGAATACTGTACAGGTACAAACAGTCTTCGAAGCTATCATGCATATTAATGAAGTTTCACCGCATAGAGCATGCTGATTGGTTTGAACAAGCCTTTCCTATGAATTAATGCAGCACATTTAGAGACGTCATGAAGTCCTCGCAGGTACAGACAGCCAGCTTACACGCTGGAATGCACACAAGTATCTAATCGGCGTGACACAGCTTCAAAAATTTGTTTCAAACCGGAAGAACGAATTTGCTCGAAATAAAGCAAAAACAACCAAATGTTCTAATCCAATTCAGTGGTCTAAGCTAAGCTAAAAGTTCTCCCATTAGATATGCTGAATGGATTAAAAAATGGTCTAACTTTAGGCAATTTAAAATGAGCCTATTTTTTAAAAAGTGGAATGTTCCTTAAAGAGTCTTTTCTTTTTGTGTTGATTGTGCAAAGTGCAGTTAAATATAGTCCTGACTTCTCCATTTTAATAGTCTAGAATCTATGTGAATGCCATTTTCACTAATAATCTGTGTGCTTTGTAGGTCAAAAACTTTGGACGTTCTGGACGGACCAAATACACACACTTGGTGGATCAAGACACCACTTCATTTGACTCAGCCTGGGCTCAGGAAAGTGCTCAGAATAGCAAGTTCTTCAAACAGAAGGCAGGGGGCGTGAGAGACGTGTTTGACCGGCCAACAGTACAGAAGAGGAAGACATAATCCTGTTCATCACGCCAGGAAGAGCAAATTCAGCTCAAACAAGGACACTTTTTTTTTTACTTTTCCCCTCCTCTACATCACCCTCTGTTTACTAGTGTCTTGTGCAGAAGTAGGAGAAATCTCATAACAAAGACATCAGATGTTTATTGCAGTTGAAATCCAGTACATCTAGATAATGTTTGATTGCGTGTACAGAATTGAGGCTTTTGTTTCACTTTCTAAAAGAAAAAAAAATGTACTTTTAGTTGTTTTATGGTAATAAATTACTGTGATACTGAGCTCATTGGAATGCATTTCCAAAAATAAGGGGGGGTTGGAGAATGTAAAGCATGAAAAGGGGTGAGTTGAACTATTGAGGGCTGTTAAAAATGGTTCCTTTATTACAGAATAAGTACAGTGTGGAAAAGGTAAGGTCATCACAAGCGGGAAAAAAGGCAGTCCAATGTGTCCATATACAGCTCAAAACTTTCAATCTCCTCAGTTGGTGAGTGCGATCAGAGCCTCCACCACATTCCCCATGTGTTCTCTCAGACTGCGCTCCGCCACGGCTCTGGAAATCTCCATCTCTCCCATCTGAGAGAAACACGTTAACATGTTTATCCTCGTCAAATCATCTAAATCAGTAAATGCACTGCTCTATACTTACTATGAGCTCCACGTCTTCTTTCTTTATTGTTACTTTGGCCAGCTCCTTTTCTCTGTGGAAGTGACATTGTCATTTATTAACCACGTATTTTCTCTGGCAAAATGTGTGTTTTAATGTTAAAGGGATAGCTCACCCAAAAATGAAAATTTGCAGTTAATTTTACTCTTAGTCCCTCTCGGAACATACAATAGTGAGGCTTTTCAAGTTTTGAAAATAAGAATATTTTTGTGGCATTTGAACAGAACATGCTAGGGACACCTGCTGGCCGAAATCATGCAAATGCAACTCAAACTCAGGGAAAACACTGCTTTTTTTTAAACATGTTGCAAACTTTAAATTGAAAGTTTAAACCATAAATGCACTACTGCATAATCTAATATTATGAAATATTTAATGTATACTATATAATATACATTCTTTTGTACATTTTTAAGTCTTATATCATTTGTTACATCTGATAACAGCACAAGAGACAGGGTTCATACACATTTTACAACTAAAAATCCAAGACTTAAGTAAATTTTCATGAACTAATGTGTCATGCAATGTCCACACATGCCTGGTAAAAGACAAACAATGCATGTTCAAATATATAATAGCATATTGGAAAACACTCAGCAATTTACTTAGTTTTAATTTAGATTTCCATCTATGTAAAATTGGTTAAGATAAGGCTTACACCACCTAATAAAGTGAGAGTATGTGATTGGCCTAGGACAGAAAAGAAGTCAAGACATCTAACCCAATGTTTCAGCAACATTTATTCTTCCATGGCAAGGCGCCACACCAAAATTCATCCCACCATGGCTACATTACAGCTTCTCAATCAAAACATTTAGTTGTTTGTTTGTTTTTTAATAGCGGGTTATATATCGCAACAAAACGTATTAAAATGTAAGTGAAATATATCAGCGCAAACTTAGTGCTGTGCGTAATTCGTTGAACCCTTAAGGTGACATGCTGACTGACAGACACACACACGTTCTCTCCTTCTAACCATGACATGTCCACACTAAATGGTTATAAGAGACATGTTTAAAGGGTTACATGAAAACATGCTTTATTTTTTTCTCCTCAGTATGATGAAAGCTTCACTTCAGTATCATACTTAGAGGAAAAATGTGCTTTATGCAATGGCACAATTATATAAAGCTTGAAGCATCAGAATCGGTACTCTTTATCAGCCAATTGCATGACAAGGAGTCAGTACTCAACATGGGCTGTAATGATCTTGATCAGAGCATCCCTATTTAAACTCGGCGTTTATGTCAACAATAAAAAACAAAAACGTTATTTGTTTTTATACCTATTAAGTAAGTAACTTTTTGCAGATTATGTCATTTTTCAAAGCTTCTGTCTACCAAGAACATTTTATATAATGTAATGCTTAACGTTATATTCTACTAAGAAAAAAAGGTTGCAATTTGGCTGACCCAAGAAAAAGTACATTAATAGCAAATTGTAATTTTTGAGTGAATTATACTTAAAATCAAGGTAAGGATTGATGGGAATTGCTCACCTTTCTTGTTTTGCCTTCTGTTCTCTGGATCTTCTGTCTCCAATCACGGACATTGCCTTAAATAAAACAACTACGTAAATTAATTTTGAAAACCCAAATCATTAACCATATACTTTATTGAGTGGATCAACACTGTTCTTTAAATTTCCTACACTAATTACATTTTTTCAGGGCGTTGACATCTCGGCATAGTAAAGCACAAATTATTACACAAACTTATTTATTGAGAGTTTCAATTACTAATTTGGTAGTTCAGCAACACATAGAGGTAAAGTTGGTTTTATATTTGCACATTCTAACTTTCCCCTTAATAATTTAATTTCATAAAAGTATTATTAGCCAACTAAACAGTGAAATCATATTAGCAGCCAATGACTATCAAAGTACAACATTGTTCACAGTCAAATAAACAGTGTTAATGTTGTTTTTAAGTCACACTGGCATGCTAATTCCGATCGAATATTTAAAGTAACATGGTAAACAATATAGATACTTCCAAGTTAAATGAACGAATGTGCGAATATAAAACCAACTTTACCTCTATCAGCAACAGGTTGAAAAATCCGCCGATAAACTTGACAATATCAAGACATTGAAAATTAAGACTTTACACGATCAGATGTATCGTAGTTCATTGAGTTTTAATACAGAAACCTGCTGTGCACATGGCTTCACTGCTAGCCTGACTAGCTTCATTCGCTTTTAATACTCACCGTTTCCAAATTTGAGCTGGATATTTCTTTTTCCTCCGCATAGTCGGTAACCTTTTCTAAATCAGCAGCACCACTGTCATGCTTTCTCGGCTTTTCTGTCGGTTTTCCCGTACAGTTCTCCTCAGCCTCCAGATCCAGATCCACATCTCCCTCAGCCGCCATGTTTGATTCCTGGCGCAGCCGGAACGAAAAACTGTGATGAAAAAACCCGAACTGACATTCATGCAACACACTATGAGGTCACGTCACGTGTGTAAAAATATTATAAAAGGATAATACTTTGCAGTTTGATATATAACAATAATATTAATAACAATAACATTTTTTTCTTTTTTTTCATTTAATGAATTTTTTTTCATTAATTAATTTATTTATTTTACGATGGCCTAGTCCCTTTATTACTCAGGGGTCACCACTGTGCAGTGAACCCCCAAGTTACCCAGCATATGTTTTACGCGGCAGATGCCCTTTCAGCTGCAACACAACACTGGGAAACACCCATACACACTCTTTCACACACATACACTATGGCTTATTCAATTCACCTATAGCGCATGTGTTTGGACTATGTGGGAAACTTAAGCACAAGAAGGAAACCAATGCCAACACAGAGAGAGCATACAAACTCCACACAGAAAAGCCAACTGACCCAGCTGGGGCTCGAACCAGCAACATTCTTGCTGTGAGGCGACAGTGCTAACCACTGAGCCACTGTGCCGCCTTTTATTATTATTATTAATATTAGCCGTTTATATAAAACTATAATTCTTTGCAGTTTGCTAATTATTATAATACTCACTTTTTGGCTTATTCTCTGGTTATCAGGGGTCGCCACAGCATAATGAATCGCCAATTACTCTGCCATTTGATTTACTGGTGGATGCCACGCACTACAACAAACTTAATTTATTCAATTCACCTATACCGCATGTTTTTGGACTGTGGTGCAAACCGAAACACCCAGAGAAAACCCATGCAGACATGGGGAGAACATGCAAACTCCACATAGAAAAGCCTCCTAAGAAGACCTGAACCCCTGTGTGCAAAACTATAAATCTGTCTTCCGTCCCCCACCTCATCACACGACAACCCCAAAACATTATCAACTCTGAGAGTGCCTCGCACAAGTGAGGGGGCTTGACAATCCACCTGTAGAAAACACATCTTTTAATTTCTGACACTTTAAGCAACACTAGTTTTGCACATTTGGATTAGAAACATTCTTACAATCACTCCATATATATATAAAAAAGAAAAACACACCTCCCCTCTAGCATTTATATGAGCACAAACAGTTCCTTTGTATAATTAGCAGGTATTGCCTCTTCTTGTTAAATCGCTGTATGCCTTCTCTATTGTAAATCGCTTTGGACCAAAGCTTTTTCTAAATGACTAAATGTAAATAATTCATAATGTCTGTAGTAAATGCACACCCTGATCTGACGCAAGAGAGAAGACTATAGGCAGGGGTGTCGATAGACTCCAATGGGGCATGTGTCCCAGTACAAATGGCCAGAGCCCCAGTGAATGTGTTTAGTTACAGTTTTTCTTTATATGTATTAATTAATAGTGGTCATCTCAGAATAAAGACGTTATTCTGTGTGCTGGAATAGACTGCACAATGGCGTTAGTTTCCAAAAAAATGTATTGAGATTAATTAAAGTCTTGATATCTTTCTCTTTGGCAGATAGGCATGGAGCATGTGAAGAAACAAGTAGACACAGCTCACCTCTGACAATCGTAATAAATTAGCTACGATGTAGAAATTACATCAAATATAAACAAACGATTAATAAACCATTCAAATACATCTCATTTTTCAGGAGGAAAGTTACAGCGTGTGCTTTATTCATATTGTTTTGAGTGAGGATTATTTATGCATTGTTAAGTGAGGAATATTTATAGCTACATACTAAATATCTTATAAATGACACTTCAAGGCTGTTATATTGTTTACAGAATAGGGAAATGACAATTGAACAACAGAGATTCAGCACAAACAAATATTCATTTCAAGATAGAAAAATGAAACAGTACAACTGCATCAAATAAAAAAAATAAACCTTTGTAATATGAATGTGCAGTTTACACACTGCTGAAGTGTCAAAATAGAGGGTCTGTACATTAAACAAATTTGATAAAACAGCAGCAATAGCCTATAATTAAAAATATAACAACAGGATAAAACCTTTCAGTGTTATTTAGTTTAAACTCAACTATGTTTTATTTTTAGAGATTACGCAGACTAATTTATTATATACCTGAAAAAAAGATGTATAAATGCATGCAAAATATCAAATGAAAAATCAAAGTTGCTATTATTTATATACTAAAAAGGTTTGCATTACAGGGACCCAAATCTTTTACAGAATTATTATTATTATTGTTATTATAGTTATTATTCGATTAATTGGGCAAATTACAGTAATTAGGTAAGTCATTGTATAACAGTGGTTTGGCCAGTAGATAATTGAGAAAAATATTGCTTAAGAGCAGTGATAATATTGACGGTAAGTGTTTTTTTATTTATTTTATAAAATCTGCTTTTATTCTAGCCAAAATAAAACAAATAAGACTTTACCCAGAAGAAAAAATATTATTGGAAATACTGTGAAACATTTCTTCTTCTGTTAAACATCCTTAGGGGTAAAACTTGAAAAAGAAAACACATTTACAGGAGGGCTAATAACTTTGATTTCATATAACAATGAAAGCCATGTAGTGTGTGAAACAGGCTTAATCTAAAGGGAACCAAAAGCTTTTATTTGTTAAAGCACAGTGACAGTGAATGAAGACCCACCTGGTGCTGCATCAGAGTTGAGTCGAGTGCAGGTAAGCAGAGATCCAGTATCTGGACTGCAGGTGCTCTAGAAACTGACAGCAGCAGCAGCAGGGCTTTCCAAAGTCCACTTCCTGTCTCAGGAAATTCTTCCTGCGCACAAGAGCATTTGTGTTGCTGTAGTGATGAGTGCCTCATGAACAATCATGCACCAGGAAGATGGCTTTGGGCATCTACATCTGGAGGAATTCAGTGAGAATACCTTTTTACTTTATTAGAGAGGAGTCTGATGTGTATTGAATCCATTCTGATTCTTTTCTTACAGAACAGTTAATCCGACTGCTTGAAACGGAAACTGGATTTTTAAAATGTATTGCAATTATTATAAAACATTGGATTTCATTCACTATTAGCAAACTAGGTCAACAGTAGTGGTAACTAATAGCAGTGGCCCACTCAGATTGAAGGCTGGCCCGCCGGCCAGACAAAATATTTGAAAGCTAAAAAATTCTGCAATAAAACATGTAACAACTGTGAGGCAGATTATCAATGTAATAGACTGTCGACGATTAATAGTACCCTTTAGTTATTGTAAATTTGTCAATCAAATATAAATTCCCCCTCAACAGGGTATACGCCGAAATAGTGTTTTTCCCATACTAATAAACTTCCGGTGAGCTGTTATTGTGAACTTTTTTCCATTTTAAATTGTTCCTTTTACAGCATCGTTGTTGTAATGTCATTAAAATACATTCAGTTAAATAAACTTTGGCATTCATTTAGTTGCTCAAGTGTAAAACGAGACAAAAAGCCGTTTCCTCGCACGCGCCCGTCAGAATCGGCAGGCTAGTGCAGAAGCTTCATTGAATATACTGGGGTAAAATAAATGCTCATATTATAAAAACATGGCGGGGGAAAATGTAATTTAATGCAGTGCTTCTTGTACAATCTGAGACCCACTTTATATAAGATATCACTCAACCAGTGGAAATTGCTGATTTATAAAGAAAAAAGACCTTAAACGCGCAGATTTTTGCATTGGCATACAATTCACCCAAAGCGCTTAACCCAGGTTACTGGCAAATTAAAAGTCCTATTCGCATGCTTCGGCATATACCCTATTGCACAACAACTATTGCACAACAATGGAACAATGGCTAGGCACTTTGTGCTGATGAACGCTTTTGTTTTTGGCTTGAATGATTGACTGAGGGAGCTTTGAAAATGAAACTAGAAGTGCTGTCCAGCTGACTATTCGGATTTGCTAGTCAAGAACATTACAAATAATAAAATAAAAAATTATATTATGAGAGATGCATAATAATAATATATGAATCTGGTTTAACTTGTTTTTAGCATTAAACTAAATGCTTTGTTTTGGTAGTTTAGTCGTAATGTTGTAGTGTAGTGTAAGAATCTTGTCAGGCAATCAGTCGCCGGCAGCTAGCTCTCTGCAACTCTCACATGGTCACCCACTGAAGCTAAGCAGGGCTGCGCCCGGTCAGTACCTGGATGTGAGACCACATGGGAAAGCTAGGTTGCTGCCGGAAGTGGTGTTAGTGAGGCCAGCAGGGGGCGCCCAACCTGCGGTCTGTGTGGGTCCTAATGCCCCAGTATAGTGACGGGGACTCTATACTGCTCAGTGAGCGCCGTCTTTCGGATGAGACGTTAAACTGAGGTCCCGACTCTCTGTGGTCGTTAAAAATCCCAGGATGTCCTTCGAAAAAGAGTAGGGGTTTAACCCCGGCATCCTGGCCAGATCTGCCCACTGGCCTCTGTCCATCATGGCCTCCTAACCCTCCCCATATCATGATTGGCATATCATCACTCTGTCTCCTCTCCACCAATCAGCTGGTGTGTGGTGTGCGGTCTGGCGCAAAATGGCTGCCGTCGCGTCATCCAGGTGGATGCTGCACACTGGTGGTGGATGAGGAGATTCCCCCCCCATTGTGTAAAGCGTTTTGAGTGCCCAGAAAAGCGCTATATAAATGTAACGAATTATTATTATTATTATTATTATTATTATTATTTGGAGTTTTATGCTTCAAAAGTCTGAAGAATATAACAGGACATTTGTTGATCTTATTTGCAGTGTTGGGGAAAAGCAATGCGTTACAATCTACAGTCACTTAAAAAGGCAGCTAAATGTGTTAGTTACTATCTAAGGAGAGTAATGTGAAAGTATGTGTTATTTAATTATTTATTTAGAATATGGGCTTAAACAGACCTCTGCTTATTTGCAGTTCTTAAACATCTAAACCTATTTTTTTATTAATGGGCTTAATTCAGTCTACTTTTCCTTCCCTCTATTTAATCAAATGTGTAGATTCTTCACTGGTCATCATTACTGATCTGTGCGCGCCAGCTACTGGGAGAGAATGATTTAGCATGTTTATTCTGCAGAGTTTTCTACAGGGGTGATAAATGCAGCTTAATTTCACCAAGCCAAGATATATTCCTAATTATGCACTTAATTCCTATTTTGAAATATTAATTTTCTTTAAATAAACAACGACTCAAGCTAGCTAATAACCAAAGTGTGGATCACTATTACGGCAGTGGTTGCCAATAATTGAATTCCCAATCAGTGTAGCACAGCCTGTAATAAAGCAAATAAACACCTGGTTTATGTTGTCATATTTCCATTGTGTTTTTGCTGCTATTGTCTCTGGGTTAATAAAGAAAAAAATACATTTTGTATCAGAATCAGTTTAAAAATGCTTATATTTATATATTTACTGCTGAATGACAATGTCAGTTTACTATTGGCCTCGTGGCAAAGTGAATGATTTTAGATTCTCTGCACTTTTTGCAGTTTATTTATTTATTTATTTAAAAATGAGGATTGGATACTCAAAAATGTCACTCGTTAAATCAGTTATTAAATTATTAGAGATCATAAATATAAGAAACTAGTTATTATACACTTTAAAGAGTAAAATAGGCACTAAAGCCCAACCCTTTTTGGTCCGTGTATCATCCGTTCATTTGATTATTCCTTTTATTACGGAAAACGAAACATCAGAAAAACGATGAATATTTCGTTTTTCTGTTTATTCTGTTGGCAGAAAAAACGGAAACTCATCTGTTATTCTGCTTATTAACTTAAAACGAAATATTAAAACAAACACAAAACCAAAACGAAATAATGAGTCAAAAAATGGTCTGTGTACGGTCCGTGTACATTTTGTTCATTTGTTTTCCATTTTCAAACAGAATAAAGGAAATGGAGAAAACGCCCGTTTTTCCGTTTTTCTTTTGCTCACGAGAAAACGAAAAAACGAGATTTTGGCTGGATTTTCGTTTTTTGGTTTAGGGTAGGAAAACGGATAAACGACTTTAAAATTCATTTTACACATGTAGGCGGTGCTGAAACGCCCACTTTCCTCTAATTGGTCAACCAAATCTGCGCTCGTGACGTCACCCTCAAAATAAAAGCCTTACACGCAGGCTTTTAATTAATATTATTTAATTTTATATATATAAACAAAGTTTACATATTCTATCATTTGAACCACACACAGTTAGCAGGCTTACATTCATTGCGTAAGTATAAATTAAATAAAAACGTAAATCAGCAGTATTCTTAGACATTTGTCATTAAAATAAGGTCATAGTTCACTGCCAATCTTCTTGCTGCTGTGCACCTGATGCAGAGCAAAGATAGCCATTTCCGAGGAGCACCTGGTTTGCATGATTGTTTCAGAGCAAGGGCTTTATAATAATAATAATAATAATAATAATAATTATTATTATTATTATTATTATTATTATTATTATTATTATTATTATTATCAGTTACTAGTGTTTTTATTGTTTGGTGTGTTTTTTTTTCTTTTTAATAGTTGTTACCAGAATAAGAACACTTTGGGCCCTGCTATAAAAACAAAGGGTACCATTTGTTTTCATTTATTTCTTCCTATTTTAATTATATATTGTAATTATTTATTTGATAATTAATACTATTTTATTGCAACGCCAAAGTAGGCCTGTCTTATTATTATTTTTTTATTATTAAATTTGCTGTTATTGTAGGCTAGATGGCAGGCTTTAAATATTTTAAATAACATTTACTCATAACCTTAATTCGAGAGCCGAACCTAAAAAAGTTTAAGTGCAATAAGCCTGTACAATAAAGGGAGCCGCAATGCATATTTCTAGCGCATTCTTTCACTCAACAAGTATTGCTGGAATAATGAAATAAATTTCAAATTAACTAATTAAACACATTATAGTTGATAAAAAAAAATTGTGTCAAGTAGTTCCGACAAACAGATGAGCTCGCTACATGTGCGTTGCGCTAATAATTTGACATTTGCTCTTCTTGAGAAAGTGCTACAGCGGCCCTGCTATTTCACATATAAGGTTAGTGACACGTATTTTAAATTAGTATTGCACATTATTCATTCATTTTCTTGTCGGCTTAGTCCCTTTATTAATCTGGGGTCGCCACAGCGGAATGAACCGCCAACTTATTTAGCAAGTTTTTATGCAGCGGATGCCCTTCCAGCCACAACCCATCTCTGGGAAACATCCACACATACACACACACTTATACAGTACGGACAATTTAGCCTACCCAATTCACCTGTACCGCATGTCTTTTTACTGTGGGGAAAACCGGAGCACCCGGAGAAAACCCACGCGAACGCACTACACTACTGAATTAGACACACAATCTCAAAAAAAAAACTTGATGCTTATTTACATTATCTAAAGTCATTTCTTACGAGGTAGGATCTGTTGTTGTATTATATATTTTCGTTTTAATATGCAAATAATTTTCTTTAATTTGTAATAGGCCTATTGTCCCTCATTGCATAAAATAACCAGCCTTTGTATTCAATATGTTTGTAAATTGTCCATCCAGTTTGACGCAAGCTAAACAACATTTTGGCCTGTTTTGCTTATTAAATGAGTGATTTTCACGGAGAAACAAATCATCCATCCACACAGTTTTGTTTAGGACCTGTGTGAACAAAAATATACACTTCATCATAGCCTATAGGAAAATGTATCTGTTTAGAACCAATTTTGTGTTGTATAATTAAAAATATTAAAAATACAAAAAAAAAAAAGGAATAACATTTGAAGTGCAATGCTTCAAAGATCCAATACGCTGCATGCAGAGCCAAAACAAAAACTGGTTTGTTTGTTTAATAAAATAATAATATGAAATTAAAGTGAAATAGTTCCATAACCTGTATTATAACTGTAGTCACTCTAGATGACAAATCATCCGTTGCACCGGTCAGTTTCACTTTTAATCAAGAATGTGCCAGAACCAAATGAGAATATTTACAGATTACCTCGGAATGAGACCTCGGTCTGTGAAGGATGCAGAACACAGAAACTCGTTGAGAATGGAGATGCATGTTAGATGTTTTATATCCCTTTAGATATTGTAAATAAAACAACAAGTTTTTATAGAGATTGTGTCAAGTCTTTTCTTTGACGCACGCGCTGAACAGCCTGTACTGTAGCCTAAATAATAGTTTAGATTTTATAACATATAATGTTCCATTACTTTAAATGTATAATGTTTTTTAATATTTATGGATTATATAAAATATATAGTTTATATAAATGCGCTCTGATCATTCAAGGATCATAATGCGTTGCATATTCTTCTTATTCTTCATTAGGCTTGATCCGTAAATTTTGTATTTTATAAACTGATCGTTTATAAGGACTAAGCTATTAATAACTGTAATTCCTCGAATGGAAAAGTCTTGATTAAAGAAAAAGAGAACTTAATTCGACATATGCTTATAGTGCGCTTATTTCTGCGCGCATCGCGCGCTTTACCGAATTACCTTTTTTATTTTTTATGCACTATAAATGCATCTGGCAGCACCGAAAAGAGCAAATGCCAAGTTATTAGCGCAGCGCACAGACAGCTAGCTCGTCTAGTCTGAACCAGGGGTTTTCAAACTATTCATTGCACACCGATCCCATTGCATTTTATTTAGGATAAACCACTTATTTAAAATTAATTAATTAAAAGGTGCGTACTCTCCAATACACCACTGTAGTTTCATAATATTTAATAATTATAATTAAGATAGACACCTGACCTCCATTTAATAAACAATTTATTTGCCATACTCTGTTAATTTGAAGTTTAAACTTTAAATGTTAAACTTAAATTATTTAAAAACTTAAAAAGACTTAAATTTAGTCATTTAAGACATTTTAGGTCATAAGTTTACATACATTGACCGTTGCATTTAGTAGGCCTATTCTGGTCTAAATAAGCTTTTTGCATCTTAGGTGTTTACACACACACAAATTAAGCAGTTTATACGTACATTTAATGTTACTTTGAAATTACTTTTGATGCAATAAATAATCCTAAATAGTTGAAAGTGTTAACATATTCTTGAAATGTAGTTATTTTATAACTATGAAATTTATTACTAAACAAAGTGAATCATTATGAATTTGCCAAGAAATAATCCACTTTACCACCGTAAAGCAATGCCCCACACTCACTAGAACGGTAGAACCTGGACTGTATGATATGTTCTGTATGTAAAATAGAGAAAATAAGCAAGATGCGCAGTCTCATGCAGCCTTAGTGAAATATAGCGCGTCACAGCAATGAACTAAAAATAAAACCACCCTTGAAATGCTGGCGATCTTAATTTTTTCAGCCTACACTGACTGAGAATAATGTTGCACTATTTTATTAACAAATAATTAGAATGTTTTTTTTCCTTCAACACATTCATCATTACTTTTGCCTGTGCAAGTTTTTTTTGCGCCCGCTTGAGCGCGAAGGCATCTATTTTCAGGTGCAAGATGCCACTTTGGGTGGCACCAGCACACTCTGCCATACCTGTGGCTATGTCCCTGCTACAATAATAATAACAACAACAACGACAAAATAATAACAAAAAATAATAATAATAAGACAGGCCTACTTTGACCTTGCAATAAAAAAGTAATAATTATCAAATAAATATTTACAATAGGCTAAAGGCATATTAAATTAAAATAGGAGACAATCCAATAGAAACAAATGGTACCATTTATTATCGCCCCATGCAGGGTCCAATGTGTTCTTACAACCATTGAATAACTAAGTAAATAATAATAATAACAATACTAATAATAATAGGCCTAATAATAATAATAATAATAATAATAATAATAATAATAATAATAATAAATTATTATTTTATACAGAGTAGGCTATTATTTAGGCCTACAATAGCTCTGAAACAATCATGTAAACCAGGTGCTGCTCGGATATGGCTTTCTTTGCTCAGCATCAGGTGCACAGCAGCAAGAAGCTTGGCAGTGAACTATGACCTTATTTTAATGACAAATGTCTAAGAATACTGCTGATTTACGTTTTTATTTAATTTATACTTACGCAATGAATGTAAGCCTGCTAACTGTGTGTGGTTCAAATGATAGAATATGTAAACTTTGTTTATATATATAAAATTAAATAATATTAATTAAAAGCCTGCGTGTAAGGCTTTTATTTTGAGGGTGACGTCACGAGCGCAGATTTGGTTGACCAATTAGAGGAAAGTGGGCGTTTCAGCACCGCCTACATGTGTAAAATGAATTTTAAAGTCGTTTATCCGTTTTCCTACCCTAAACCAAAAAACGAAAATCCAGCCAAAATCTCGTTTTTTCGTTTTCTCGTGAGCAAAAGAAAAACGGAAAAACGGGCGTTTTCTCCATTTCCTTTATTCTGTTTGAAAATGGAAAACAAATGAACAAAATGTACACGGACCGTACACAGACCATTTTTTTGACTCATTATTTCGTTTTGGTTTTGTGTTTGTTTTAATATTTCGTTTTAAGTTAATAAGCAGAATAACAGATGAGTTTCCGTTTTTTCTGCCAACAGAATAAACAGAAAAACGAAATATTCATCGTTTTTCTGATGTTTCGTTTTCCGTAATAAAAGGAATAATCAAATGAACGGATGATACACGGACCCTTTTTAACCAAGCTCCACGTATTTTAAAATGTCTGGCCTCGCCGCTCATTAACAGTAGTAATAATATAGTATTAGTAATTTCTAGGTCAATAATAACTCTTTAATGAAAACTCTCAACTCAGATTCAGATCTTATGCTCATGGCCACTCATAGGTTTGAGAATACACATGTTGAAAATTAGGTGAAATTGACTTTTTTATTACTTAACAATGAAAAAGGTACTGAGAATCGCATTAAACATTACCTTAATAGCCTCAACAGATCTTTTGTGTGCCTACTCTTTGAACAAATCCCTGTTTTAAACCTTCCAGACAGCAGTTTACGTCTTTGTTGAATGATTCAATTGTTTGAGCGAATCGTCTCACTCGTTAGACATTACTACCACCTGCTGGAAGATTTAGATTCTTATTTTGAGGAATGTTTTCATTTTTAATCAAAATCCCACTTTTTCATATTAATATTCAATAAAGAACAATAAACTTTATTGTGTGAGATTAAGGGATAGTTCACACACTAAATAATGTCGTCATCATTTACACACTTTTGTGCCATATAAATCTGAATCAATTTCTCTGTAGTGAAGACTTTTTGTAAATGTTTACTCGCTTACTTCTTTTCACATTTAACACAATAATGAACTGAAATCTTCTTTCGGTGGAAATTGGTGACTAATTTTACAGCATTAAACAGAATTTCTGCAATAATTTCCATGAATTTAATTCAGGATAACCAATAATAACTTTTAAGTGGTCACTTGTTTTTATTTTTCTTCAGGGCCGTAAGTATTACATGTTTGATGAGACAATCCATTCATCTCATTCATGAGTTTTAGTGAAACTCCCATTTCAAGACACTGAAAAGTGTTTTTTTTTTTTTTCAAAGAAGTAAAAATAATCTTTAAATTAGGGAAACTAATAAATGATTTGTCAATAAATATTTATTCATACCGTCTGCAATATTCATTATATTTATTTGTGTATGTGTGTGTGTGTGTGTGTGTGTGTGTGTGTGTGTGTTATATATATATTCCAGAGAAGAGCTTTCGGTCATTCAGGCGACATCTTCTGTCTGGAGCTTCAGGCCAATCTTCTTCTGTCCAGAATAAGGTGGTTTGTCTTGGTCGGGCATCTCAGCTGAGACCTGTCCACTATGGGTGACCCTACCGGTAGCTGTGGAGTACCAGTGGCGTAGCTCTCAGCATCACTGATACACACAAGCCCTCACAGCACGTCAAGCTGCAAACCGCGTGAGGGACCCTAACCTACCCTAACCCAACAGCCAACAATAACAACCCTAACAACAACCACTATGTGCCAAAAACCACTCAGAGGAGACCAGCAACACGCAAGAAACCGCCTAGAGAACCTTGCTAACCACATGTCAACATCCAAAAGAACCCAAGAGCCGAATATCAGCAGCACGGACAATATCCAAACCATTCAGCAATGTGATAAACTTAAATAAAAAGTCAAATTTGATTTGTTGAAAACTTATTCTATAACTATATACAATATATACAGTATGTACATACGTGCCCATGATCCTCCATCTGGCACTAGGATGGCTCAGTGCCTGGGCCTCTTCCTCCTGGGCTCCTTGGGCAGCGGCTCTTTACTGATGTCCACCTTGATCTGAGGGGGGACGCTGGACTCGGACCTGATCTCCGTGATGATCACACGTCCATCAGGCTGCTCGGTCTCCAGCAGTGCAGGTCGGTCCAGCTTCTCCCACAGCCGCTGCTTTACCTCTAATCCTTGCTGGAGGGTGTATCTGGAAGCGCGTCTCTTGACGGTGGAGTCCATCACACTCCGGTAGATGTGCTGATATTCCTGCACACTCCGGCCGTGGATGGAGAGAGGCTCCTCCTGCAGACACTCACCCACTATGGAGACTGAGGCTGCGGGACAGACTGCAGGTAGGACAGCCGCATTCCTCAGGTACCGCTCCTCCATGGGAGCATCCGGCCTGGCCTCCAGCAAGAAGTCCTCGAGGTGTCTGGGGAGAGTCCTGGTGCGTCGTGAGCGTCGCAGCGGCATCGTGAACAACTTCAAAACAACTTTCCAAAGTGATGAAACTCAGCCAACAGGAGGTTTGTTCAGAGTTGTGTAGCAGGATGATCAGAGTAGATGACTTTATAGTCAGTTGTGTGGATTTTTAAACCAACTCAAGTTGCCATGGTGACAGAATGACGAGGGTCATTTAAATGTACACAATTTCAGCGTTAAGTCAATTAAAGCAGCAGGAGCTGTATGTTTGTACACTGTAGTTTTTTTTTTGTTAAATGTTATTAAACACAGCAAATCTCTTAATAAATATTAGGTATAATAATAGAGGACCCATATACCTAGATAAATAAATAATCTCCCCGTTTTTCTTTATTAAGATATTTTCACCTTTGAACTTGAAAATCGCCTCCACGTCAGAAATCTGGTCACGTGTTTTCATTTGTTTATTGCAGTATAACACAAATACAACGAGGCAAGATTCAACCATTTTCGTCTACATTTACAGAACAGAGCACAAATAATAATCAAACTAATAAGATAATCATAAAAATAAATAAAAACATAGACTAGACAAACACAGACAAGACACTACAACAGGTGTCCAAACTACGGCATTTTATGAATATTAATAAAATCTGGCCCGCCATACAAAAATGAACGTAATTCAATAAATAACCACCGGATGTCGCTATTACATACCTTCAATTAGGCAGCAGTTCCTGTTATGAAGTAAAACGAACCGAACAAACTGAAGGAAACATAATTCATTATCACGTTTTGGCGAGCCATGGCACAAGCAAGAAAAAGTAAAATCAACAGTAAGTGCAGGAAATTTCAGTCACGATGGGGCAAAGAATATTTCTTCACAGAGGTCTGTGGAATATGTGTCTGTTTAATTTGCCAGGGCCTTCTGCGCCTACTAGTAGGCTCAAAACGTTCTTTTTAGGCATCCATCCACATAGTTAATCAGCTATACTGATAGAGAAGACTCCAGTTTTTACATTACTGTGAAGGTTGGGTTCAGGGTATATGGGTAGATGTTAACAAAATACAACTAATGGGAAATTTTATAAATATCAATAAAAGACTCTAGATCCAGATCTGTTTTTCATCATTGTGAGGGTTGGTGTTAGTGTTAAGGTTGTGGTAGATGCTAATAGAATACAATCATTGGGGAATTTGATAAATAATATAAATAATTCTTGTTAATGGCACAGTGGGTAGTGCTGTCGCCTCACAGCAGGAAGGTCACTGGTTCGAGCCTCGGCTGGGTAAGTTGGTATTTCTGTGTGGAGTTTGCATGTTCTCCCCGTGTTGGCGTGAGTTTCCTCCAGGTGCTCCGGTGCCCCCCACAATCCAAAGACATGCGCTATAGGAGAATTGGTAGGCACAATCTATAAGTTGATAACCACTGATAACGCCCATTCAGTCCAGTGATAACGTTTGAATCGGCTGGTAAAACCATGACGAATATTCATAAGAAAATGTTGTAAAAAATGTTTTTTACTTCTGAAATGACAATAAGTGAATACGTTTCACAAACTAATTTCGAGAGGAGCATGTGATATGACTGATTGTGGCTGGTCTCTAATCTGTAATCATTAGTAAGCCAATTGGATCATTCCAAACTCACAATAATAGCCCGACTAGCATTACTCCCTCAAGAATCCCCCCATACACCCCATCTCCACCTTTCCGCCTTTACCAGGGGAAGCTCTCGAGATTTCCCTCTCGTACCCCCTCATATGCTCATTGACCAGGTGGGAGCCCTGGGCTCAATTATCTCCAAGTTCAGGGTTCTCTTCCAGGACAGCATGTCAAACCTGATATTATTATCAAGCAATATCTAAGTGTGAATTCTTGAATTTCCCATTGAATAGGTCTGGAGGAGGAGAGAAAGAAGGAGAGGGAGGAGGAGAAGAAACAGAAGGTGGAGAAAAAGAAGGAGGAGAAGGAGAAGAAAAAGGAGGAGAGGAAAAAGAAAAGAAGCAGGATTGCTTCCTTTTTCAAATCAATGTTCTGCCTCAGTCTGGGTGATTCAACAGATACATGCTATGATGATAAATAATCATATTTACTTCTAGATACATTTTAGACTGCAATGCTTTAAATAAACTGTACTTTATTACCTGCTCTTAGAGTTGACGTCTACATGAAAATGACTGTGGACAATGTGTAAACTGTAATTATTTCTCTTTTAACAGATGTGGAGGAGGAGGAGGAGGAGAATCAGGGAAAAAACTTGGAGGAGGACCAAAAAATGTCGCTCCCCATTTCAACTGAAAATAGTTCTGATGGTAAATCAACATATTTACATCTATATATAAATTTGTCGTTAATGTTATTAATAAAATTGCTATTTTAAATTGTTATATTCCCCTCATCTGGAATTTAATATCCTCTGAATGTGTAAACTGCAATCATTTCTATTTTAACAGATAACAAAGAGGAGATGATGAAGGAGGAAGAAGAGAAAATTGAGAAGGAGGTGGTGTAAATCGTGGGGAAAAAGACAAAGAAGACTAGACGAGGGAGGAGAGGAAAGAACAGGAAAAAAAGAGGATGGAATGACAAAGGAGGAGGAGAACATGAAAGAAGAGGAGGAACGAACGATAAAGGAAAAAACTGTGAAAGAGATAGAGACAATAAAAGAGGAGGAGGAGGAAATGGAGAGAATTAAGGTGGAGGAGAAGATGGTGCAGACAGAGGAAGAGGAGATGGAGGAGGTAAAAATCAAGAAGAGAAGGAGGAGGATAATGAAAGAGGAGATAATACAGGAGGAGGAGAATATAATTGAGGAAGAGGAGGAGGAGATGAGTGAGGAGGAAAAGAAAATTCAGGAAGAGAAGTGGAAGAACAAGAGACGGAGGAGGGGGAGAAGTCATGGAAAGAAACAGGAGGAGACGATAAAGGAGGGGAAGGAGAAAAAAGTTGCGAAAAAGAGGTCAAGGAAGAAAAGACAGAGGAAGAGTAGGAAAAGTAAGAGAATGAATAGGGAGTGGATAAACAAAGAGGACGAGAAGAACAAGAAGGATTTGGAGGAGATATGGAAGGAGGTAGAGGAGGATGTTGGGTGTGATATGAAGTCAGCATTACATGCTGAAAGCAAGACAGTGTTTCAATGTGGGGGTGACGGAATGTATATTGTGTTAAAAAAGGGGTGGGGGGGCTGATTTTTGTTGTTTTTGTTCAATCTTAAATAAATTGAATGCAAAACGCAAATACTGTCCTTGTCATTTTCTCACAAATTTTATTTACACGCTTTCTCTCCTTTTTATCCTGATAATGTAAATGCAATATCACATGAGTAGCAGTGCAATGTGGCTGTATATGGTCACTGGTGGGACACTAGTGTATATATATATATATATATATATATATATATATATATATATATATATATATATTGAAGCGAGGCAGAGGGAAAACACATAGACAGTCGCGTTTCGTTACAAACAAGTCCCCGGAGGGTGCTTTATTTACAAAGTGAAAGGGGTGAAATACGGTGCTCTTCTTGGTAACGGTGCTCTGGTGCTCCGGGGAGAAGGTGAAGGATAGTGAGAAGTCGGGTGCTGTATCGTCACGAGCTGGAGAGAGAGAGAGACACAAGCGAGAGACAGAGAGACACAAGCGTTAGCGCAGGGAGTTATCTGAGAAGGAAGCTCATCTTACTCCTGTGTGGGGCTGGCTTATATGTCTCCCTGGCTGATGAGGTCCAGCTGTGAACAATCCGGTGTTGATGAGGTTCCAGCTGGGCTGAATTTGTGACCAGGGCGACGTGGCATCAGTGTGCTCGCTATATCCCTCCCCCCACCCCCCATCCCCCCCCCCCCTCCCCCCTTAGCGTCGTCCTGGTCCTGGGTTTTCTGCGGAGAAAAGGTAAGGTATTGAGCGGGGGGGTAGAATGTTTTGACAGACCTGCCCATCCTGACCAGAGCCTTGAGAGACCGTCAGTGTTTCTGTGGGAGGCCCCGGCTCGGTGTTGTACGTTGAAGTTGAAATCCTGAAGCGACAGGAACCATCTGGTGACCCGAGCGTTGTTATTCTTCGCTGTAGCCATCCACTGTAGCGGGGCGTGGTCGGTCACCAGGGTAAATTTCCTGCCAAGGAGATAATACCTTAGCTCCAGGACTGCCCACTTGATCGCCAGGGCCTCCTTCTCCACCGTTGCGTACCGGGACTCTGCAGGGGTAAGCTTCCAACTCACGTACATGATGGAGTGTTCTTCATCACCGTGGACCTGGGAGAGGACCGCGCCCAGGCCCGAGTCGGAAGCATCAGTTTGTAGAATGAAGGGGCAGCCGAAGTCAGGTGCATGCAGTACCGGTGAGGATGTGAGGGCCGTCTTCAGGGCTCGGAACGCGTCATCTGCTTCCTTGTTCCATCTTATCCTCTCCGGCTGCCCCTTTCTGGTCAGGTCTGTCAGAGGGCTGGCTATGGATGAGAAGTTAGGTATGAAACATCTATAGTAGCCCGCTAACCCCAGAAATGCTTCTGGGTCTTTGTGGTGGGTTGTGGAGTTTCTTGTAGTGCTTTGACCTTGTTTTGTTGTGGCTGTATGAGACCTCTTCCAATGTGGAATCCGAGGTATCTGGCTTCTGCTAGCCCCAGTTGGCATTTCTTGGGATTAGCTGTGAGCCCAGCCCGTCGAAGATCTAGAAGCACCCTCCGTAACCGGGATAGATGTTCTTCCCATGACTCCGAGTGGACGATAAGGTCATCCAAGTATGCTGCTGCATAGTGCTGGTGGGGCCTCAGCAGGATGTCCATCATTCGTTGGAATGTGGCTGGGGCCCCGTGGAGCCCGAAGGGAAGAACCCGGTATTGCCAGTACCCACCGGGTGTGGAGAAGGCGGTTTTCTTCTTGGCGTTTTCACTTATTGGTAATTGCCAGTAGCCTTTGGTGAGGTCGATAGTGGAGATGAATCGGGCTCCACCCAGCCTATCCAGCAGCTCGTCCACCCGAGCCATGGGGTACCCGTCGAACTTTGAGATCTCATTAAGTTTCCTGCAGTCGTAGCAGAAACGGAGGGTGCCGTCGGGTTTGGGGACCATCACTATTGGGCTGGACCACGGGCTACAGGATGGCTCGATGATTCCTAACTTTCTCATCTTCTGGATCTCCTCGTTGATAGCCAGCCGGCGAGCCTCTGGTACTCGATAAGGCCTCTCCCGGACGATGGTGCCAGGTGGAGTGATGATGTCATGCTGGATGATGGTGGTTCGGCCCGGTTTCTCCGAGAACACATCCTTGAGCTGACCAACCAATGCTTGCAGCTCCGCCTTCTGATTTGGTAAGAGTTGCTCACCTATGTGGACGACGGGGAGATTCTCTTCTGTGAAGGCAACAAGGTGGCCTGGAGCTGCAACCCACTTCTTAATTAAGTTGATGTGGTATAGCTGTTCTTCCCGTCTTCATGCCGGCTGATGGACTCGATGGACTCGATACTCGATACCGGCCCTACCCTTTCTACCACCGTGTATGGCCCCTTCCAGGATGCGAGGAACTTTGAGGTTGTGGTGGGTATCAAAATCATCACCTTGTCGCCTGGGTGGAACTCTCTGGGTTGGGCGGGCCGGTTATATAATCTCTGCTGGGCGCTCTGGGCTTCGGTCAGGTGTTTTTTGACGATGGGCATGACTTTCTCAATGCGTTCTCTCATGTCCCGTACGTGTTCAATCACCGACCATTGGGGGGCTGGCTCTTGCTCCCAGGCCTGATGAGCCACATCCAAAAGCCCGCGGGGTTGGCGGCCAAACAGAAGTTCAAAGGGGGTGAAGCCTGTGGAGGCCTAGGGGACTTCCCTGATTCCAAACAACACGTACGGGATCATGAGGTCCCAGCCGCGCCCGTCCTCTGCCACCACCCGGTGGAGCATCTGCTTCAGCGTCTTGTTGAACCTCTCTACAAGGCCGTCAGTCTGTGGATGGTAAACTGATGTTTTTCTTTGCTTTACCTTGAGGAGGTGGCAGAGGTCTGCCATCAACCGGGACATGAAGGGGGTGCCCTGGTCGGTCAGTATCTCTGCTGGAATTCCCACTCGACTGCATAGCAGAAACAGCTCCTTTGCGATCGCCGATGACGTGGCTTTCCTCAGGGGAATCGCTTCAGGGTATCTGGTGGCATAATCGAGGATGACAAGGATGTGTTCATGTCCCCGGGCCGACTTCGGCAAAGGCCCTACCAAGTCCATACCGATGCGGGTGAAGGGCACATCAATGATGGGTAGGGGTATTAGAGGGCTGGGGGGTGGTCGTTGGGGAGACGTTCTTTGGCAGATGTCGCATGCCTGACAATACCTCTTCACCTCTCTATCCAGACCGGGCCAGTGGAAACGATCGCGGATTCTCTTCACTATGTTGGCAGCTCCCAGATGTCCAGCCATCGGGCGGGTATGTGCCAGCTTTAGAATCGTCTCGCTCTTGGTCCTTGGGACGACCAATAGGGTCTTCTTTTTTCCCCGCCTCTCTGCGACACAGTACAGCAGACCATTTTGTACAATGAAATGTGGGAGGGGGTGAGGGCTGGGAAGCAGTCCATTACCGTCAATAACTCACTTGTGGCCAGCAGTGTTTAAGCGTTTCGTCTTCCCGTTGTGCTCTTCCGAAGTTGCCTCCTGCAGTTATCTGTTGAAACAGATCAAAATATAAGTTAGCAGATGATGACTCACCCCCTCTGTCGCTTTCGGTGGCCATCAATGCTGGTTGGCGGTCCCGCTGAGCCCGTCTTTTGTTCTTCTTTTTAGGACGAGCCGATAGAGCTTGATGGTGGGTGAGGAGTTCGTCGAACCCCGGCCAGTCTCTGCCCAGGAGGAGGGGCACAGGAAGGTCCGGAACCACTCCGACCTCAATGCGCCAGCTGGCCGGTTTAGCCGCGATGGTCACTCTCTGTGCGGGTACGTGGCGGGTATCCCCGTGCACACACGTAATCGGGATTCGACCTTTTCCTTCATGATGACATTTTAAGGTTTTTGGGTGAACCAGAGTGATGGCGCTTTCTGTATCTAATGTCGCTGTTTGTGTTTTCCCGTCTTGATAGATTTTTCGGGTGGGAGCTTCGGGAGGGATGTTGCGGTGAACCACGCAACCCGCTGTCCAGGCCGGGTCGAGTGTGACGTCGGCTCTGTGGGCATCGGCTCGTCCACTGGGCTGGGGACCGCAGGTCTGCTGCCTGGTCGTGCTGTGCCCTCCACCGGTCGCCATGGTGCGTTCACCCTCCGGGGTGGCAGGGCCGCTCTCTCCCCCGTATCCCTGGCAACGTGAGCTTCAGCCAGCTCCACCGCCTCTACCAAGGTGGCCAGCGATTCAGGATTTTGCATGCTGGTAGTGTGCGTAGTCATCTCGGTAAAGCCCGCATTATCTTTTCTATCACCACTTTCTTCAAATTTCCGCTAGATGGCGTACCACTTCTTCCAGCGACATGGCTCAGGGGTGTTGACAGCCAAGCAAGAGAGCGTGAGTGGGAGAGAGAGAGAGAGCGGATGCCTGTCTGTAACACATAGAAAAATTCAGTGTTTTTTTCTCCTTACTGGTAAGTGTTTCTTCTGAATTTTTCCCTCTGCAATGCCCGCATTCTCCACCAGTTGAAGTGAGGCAGAGGGAAAACACATACACAGTCGCGTTTAGTTACAAACAAGTCCCCGGAGGGTGCTTTATTTACAAAGTGAAAGGGGTGAAATACGGTGCTCTTCCTGGTAACGGTGCTCTGGTGCTCCGGGGAGAAGGTGAAGGATAGTGAGAAGTCGGGTGCTGGATCGTCACAAGCTGGAGTCCGCTGTAGGAGAGACAGAGAGACACAAGCGTTAGCGCAGGGAGTCATCTGAGAAGGAAGCTCGTCTTACTCCTGTGTGGGGCTGGCTTATATGTCTCCCTGGTTGATGAGGTCCAGCTGTGAACGATCCGGTGTTGATGAGGTTCTAGCTGGGGTGAATTTGTGACCAGGGCGACGTGGCATCAGTGTGCTTACTACAATATATATATATATATATATATAAAATCTTTAATAATAAATAGACATGATTTGTTTTAAATAATCAAAAAGATAAAAATGTAATAAAAAACGTTTCACAAAATTTAATAAAAAGATACATCAATTTTAAATACATCAATATTTGTTGACTTACAGTATTATACTTCCACAAATCTAGTTTCAGTACTCAAAGTGTCAGATATTCAACTTTAAATGTCTCAGAATTGTTAAACCAGTCCTGTTTACAACTGAATGTAAACAAAACAGTCGCAATGTACTTTTCTAAAACAAACATTGCAAACAATGTAGCAGACGTCTATGTGACTAGGGACAAAATACAAATTGTATCGGATTTTAAATACCTTGGGGTCCAAATTGACGCAAAATAACTTTGAAATCACAAAATAAAAATGTATGCAACCGTGTTAAATTTAATATATCTAATTTCCGGTTCATAAGGTCACATTTATCACTGCAGGCAGCTAAAATATTCATGCATTTAATGATTTTTTTTCACATATAACCTACTGTCTAAGAACCTGTTCACAGGCAGACAAAACAACACTAAAACCCATAGTCACTTAACAAACAGACTAAAAATACTGGATAAAAAGCCTCTAAGACATCATCATTGTAACATTTTGCAAAACATAAATTGTTAAGCTGGGAAAATGTCATGAAGTATTTAAACATTTGTCTGTTGTATAAAATTATTCATGGTCTGACATCCCGACCTCTCAGTCAGTTTGTAAACATCAAGAAAACCACACACAGAGCAACACGAGGGGCAGCCTGAGGAGACTGTATTGTCCCACTCCCGAAAAGTACCTTTGGTCAGAATGCCTTTTCAGTTGCAGCTGCACAGGAGTGGAATTCTGTCCCTGGCAGCATCAGAGATATAACCTCCTTTAATTTGTTAAAAAAAAAGCATTTTAAAATCTGATTAATGTTTAAGTAATATGATGATGATCATGTTTTGATCGTGCCTCAGTAGAGCTTTATGTCTAGCAACACTCATGGACATAGGCAAACAAAGTAAACACAGCGAGCAGGTCACTGGTTTGAGTCGTGGCTGGGTCAGTTTCTGTGTGGAGTTTGCATGCTTTCCCCTTGCTCGGGTGGGTTTCCTCCAGGTGCTCCAGTTTCCCCCACAGCCCAAAGATGTGCACTATAGGTGAACTGGGCAGATACAATTGGCTAAAAAAATTCAATGAAAGAGTGTAAGAGTGTTTCCCAGTGCTGGATTGCGGCTGCATCCGCCATGTAAAAGTATGCCAGAGTAACTGGCGGTTCATTCCACTGTGGCGACTACTGATGTATCAGGGGCCAAGCCAAAGGATAGGGAGTGAGTTCATTTACTTGATTTAAAGCAACAGGTTTCAATTGTTTTTGAAGTAAATTCAACAATTCGCTGTTTACAGTGTAACTACAGAAGACGAGAATTCTGTAGAACTGAATGTGCTAAATGAGCAGAATTAGCTTCACACCGATAAAACTTCTGAACACCTGTGTTCCTTGAAAAGCAGCTTTGACACAATTTGCAAGGTATAAAGCGCTTCAGAAGTAAAAGTAAGTTGACTTGACTTGTAGACATGCAGACAGATGTTGTTTACAGGTTCAAATGGGTTCTGTCTCGGAACAAAAGCTGCCAGACTATTTTTGTCCATTAATAGGTTTAGCGAAGGCAAATACTTAAAGCTACACTGTTACTACGTGCCTTTCTCTTCCAGCAGGGTTTTCCTCTTCCTTAACTCATAATCAGCTTAACAAAAAAGCAAGTCTTTCCAGAGCACACCTGAAATGCAGCACCCGCTCAACTCTACTGCTCTTCTCCGCTGAATATGTTTGCGGCGTGTGAGGAATGTTACAAAGGTTTGACAGAAAACCTTTGCCCATCATCACCAATCTGTTTATTCTGCTGTACGATTGATCTCTGACATCCAGTGGACTTCTGACTGCTGGATCCGTGCAGGAGGGATGTGTTGCCGCTGTTGCTGGCCACAAGTAAGCTTCCCTGCATGTGATGTGTGTTTAGCATTTAGAGATTGACCTAAAATGTAGGTTTCTGATTTAGTAGGGCAGTAAACTGCTGTGATGATGGGATTGAGCTGTGGATGTCAAATTAGTGAGGAGATGAAGAGAGCATGTGTTTGGAGAGCGCTGTGTAGCGTGACATAAACTGGAAGAGAAAACTAGTCCTTTACTCAAGCTTTATAGGTTTTTATTTGTTTAAAACATGTTCATTTTTAGATTAAACTCTATGGTGGTTTTATGAAGAAGCTTTAACTCAAAAGGTTCTTTATTTATGGGGATTCTTTAGATCAGGCATTTTTTAGACTGGGGGCTGCAAGAGAGTAGGTCTTTGGAGGTGTTAAAAGGAAAACATAAAAAAATGTTAAAAACGTTTTTTGGGATTAAACAAACAAAAAATGGACTAAACAGACTTTAAATTACAATAATTATATAATAATTTAATAAATAAAACAAAAGAATTAAAAGAAACCAATTCATTTATTAATTTTCTTTCGGTTTAGTCCTAGTCTTAAATTACACATACAGAAATCTGATGACAATATATGGAATTCATTCATTCATTAATTTTCCTTTGGCTTAGTCCCTTATTTATAAGGGGTCACCACAGCGGTATGAACCGCCAACTATTCCAGCATATGTTTTAAGCAGCGGATACCTTTTCAGCCACAACAGTACTGGGAAACATCCATACACTCTCATTCACACTCATACGCTACGGACAATTTAGCCTATTTAATTCACCAATAGCACATGTGTTTTGACTGTGGGGGAAACCAGAGCACCCAGAGGAAACCCACGCCATCACGGGAGATCATGCAAACTCCACACAGAAATGCCAACTGGGCCAGCCAGGACTCAAACTAGTGACCTTCTTGCTGTTAGGCGAATGTGTTAACCACTGAGCCACTGTGTTGCCCTGAAAGAAATACAAATAAATAAATATAATCCAAAATATGTTTAAAATAATGGTAAAAAAGTATGAGCAGAACTAAATGTAATAATCAACTATATAAATGTAAATATTAAATATTCAAGTTAAACATTTGCCTCAAATTTTTAGGCCATTTATAATAAGCTTTTTTTACAGTATAAGTTGAGACTTTACATTTTGAGGGTCCCACACACAAAGACAATTATATTTGGAGATCTACAAGACTGAAAATCACTTGTTTAAATAATTAGACTCTTCAGAAAAAAATGTCTATTTAAAAAACTTCATTGAAAGGTTCTATTATTATATATTACTGCATAAACATTTTTGTTACCTTTTGTCTTAAGAGTGTAATTTGCAGTCTTTGACATTCATTTTAAAATATATATTTTGTATAAAAGTCTTGCGGCGGTTCATTCAGCTGTGGCGACCCCTGATTAAAGGGACTAAGGCAAAAAGAAAATGAATGAATGAATGAATAAAAGTAATTCGAAGGAAAATCACTTTAAACTAAATATGCATTGTCAAGTCAAACATACTCCGATTACCTATGTTTTATTTACAAGTTCAAAACATTTTTTACCATACACTGTTAACAATTTCTTGTAGAATCTACAGCAACTTACTGGCAGCAGTTGGCCAGTAACTTACTGTAAATCAATTACAGCAAAAATACTGTGTTTGCATTTACTGCACCATTTAGCTTGCTCTATATATGTATTTACAGTGTTATACATTTTTAGTCAAATATACAGTAATTTTCACAGTGCAACTTTATACATATTTCATAACTGTCCTACAGTAAAATACAGTTAAATAGTGTGTAATTTACAAAAAATGTTAACAGTGTATATATAACCTATGAATCTCATGTGTTGTTAACTTAATTGTTTTACAGATGCGATGAAATATGTATTCCTTTATTAGCTATAATAAATAGGTTTCTTTATATTTTCAAATTGAATTCCTTTTGCTACTTGACATTTTTATAATTATCTGTTAAATTTATTACCAGATTGGCAGTGAAAATTGTCTCTACATTATTTAACAGTATAGTGACAATTCACATTAAACAACATTATTCATTCATTTTCTTGTTGGCTTAGTCCCTTTATTAATCTGGGCTCGCCACAGCGAAATGAACCGCCAACTTATCCAGCATATATTTTACGCAGCGGATGCCCTTCCAGCTGCAACCCATCTCTGGGAAACATCCATACACACTCATTCACATTCATACACTACGGACAATTTAGCCTACCCAATTCCCCTGTATCACATGTTTTTGGACTTGTGGGGGAAACCAGAGCACTTAGAGGAAACCCATGCGAACGCAGGGAGAACATATAAAGTCCACACAGAAACGCCAACTGACCCAGCCAAGGCTCGAACCAGTGACCTTCTTCCTGTGAGGTGACAGCCCTACCTACTGCGTCGCCCTTAACAACATTATGTTGTATTCTAATATCACAAATGAATTAATCCTGAGACTATTACCACATTTATTAGTCATCCATGAAACTAAACATTTTAAAACCTGTGTGTGTGTGTGTGGCACTGTGGTTAGCATTGTTGCCTCACAGCAAAAAGGTTTCTGGTTTGAGTCCCGACTGGACCAGTTGGCATTTTTTATTTGTAGTCAAACACGTGCTATAGGTGAATTGGATTAATCAAATAGGCCATAGTGTGTGTGTGTGTGTGTGTGTGTATGGGTGTTTCCCAGTACTGGGTTGCAGCTGGAAGGGCATCCACTGCGCAAAAATATGCTGGATAAGCTGGCGGTTTATTCTGTGGTGGTGACCCCTGATAAATAAGGGATTAAGCTGAAGGAAAATTAATGAATGTATGTGTGTGTGCGTGTTTGTACTGGTTTTGGTGTTTTACAAAGACAAAACTCTGTAGAGTGACATGAGTGTTATAGAGTGAATTATAGATATTACAACATTTAACATTGAGGTGGTTTATGAGGACATTCCTTTTGTCCTTGTAATTTAAAATGCTTAAAAAGCGTACTGAACAGTGTCTTTTCGACATTAAAAATTGGCCATAGGTTTAATGTGAAGGTTAGGTTTAAGGGTAAGGGTGAGGGCCATACAATAAGTGTTTTTTACAATATCAAATACACTGTACCTATGGAGAGTCCTCGAAAACCATCAATACTATCATTTGTGTGAGTGTGTATGTCTGCTGTATTTGTGGATTAAACTTTCCCCTTACAACTTCTAATACCTATTGAATAACACAGATTGAATGTTTCTCATGGAGCAAGCTGAGTGATTTGCATTGTATGTCATCAACATTGTGTTTGCTGGAACAGTGTTCCAGTGTCTCACTGGCGCACACACACACACAACGCACACAAGGCCCTTAATTATCGAGTAAAAAGACCTCCAGTCATTCTGGGCGTTTCTTTCAAGGGAGAGATTAGTGCTTCCTTTACTATACACTCTCTCCACTAAAAAAGACTGTAATTGGTTTAGAAAAGTTCATGCCTGTGTTATGTAGCTGACCGAGGATTAAAGCGACTATATTAAACAGGCAGTTCCTAGTAACACATTTGTTGCAGGGACTTCTTTACAGCTCAAATGATGCTGATTCATACACTCTCAGAAAAAAAAAAAACTGTGGCATGCAGCGTTTCACTTTTGTACTTTATAGGTACTAATATGCACACTTTAAAGGGGACCTATCATGCCCCTTTTACAAAATGTAAAATAAGTTTCTTATTGTCTTTAGAGTGTGTATATGAAGTTTCAAATCAAAATACACCACAAATTACGTTTTTAAAATGTTTGAAACAGCCCCTTTTATGTTTCGATTCTAATTGTGTCGTTTTAGTGACTGTCGCTTTAAATTCAAATGAGATTGTGCGCTTTTCAAAAGAGGGCGGCGCTACAAATGCCTATTCATATCAGCAAATCAGCATAGCAGGAGATTTAAAAACAAGACTTACTTCTATGCTAATGAGGGAGAGATACTAACTAATGGGCGGGGCTTTCCCCCTATGATGACACGTACAATGGGAAAACATCAATCAAAGTGTTTCTGCAGACTGCTTTTATCAAGAGTTATTATAAAAAGTAATAGGAATAATTGTTTACCATTAGAAGCTGGCTAAATTCACACACTGTTGAGACACAACTGAGTTTAAACCCCTTGTAAAAACAAGTTTTGCATAATAGCCCTCCTTTAAGTACTAATGTGGACATTTTAGGAACTAATTTGCTGCTTTAAGCTAGTAATATGGAGTCTTTAAATATAAATGTGCATGTTCTGAGTGTATCAATTCAGTGAGAGCGTGTGTGTGAAACAGATTTTGTAAATTTGTTGCTTTCTATGTTTCCTCTCAGAGTTGAATGCAATGGCCATGCTGTAATGTGCTGCCACACTGGTTTCTGGATCTCATTAATAGTGTTACGTAATGATATTGTGCCCGACAAGGTTTTGGCCTCATGGCTGTGTGGAATTGTCAATACTTTAAATGTTCTTTCCCGGCTGGAATAGTACACACAGTCTGTGCTGTGAGTGCTACAACAATAAACTCAATTGCTCTCTTGAACAGATTCTGTACACTCACAGCTTGGCTGTCAAGATCACGTTCTGCTATTCATTTCCTTGCTGGATTTTCAGGGAAATGAACAAATAGGTCAAATTACTGCACCAGGCCAACAAAGCATTAGTTGATTGGGACATCTTCTTTCAGGTGACTGTCAATTTTTTCCCCCTGCTGACTTATTTTCTCTAAAATAAAATAATAATAAAAAAAAAGTTAAACAGCTGCGTCATGACATTTTTTGCCCTCGGCTTGAGTATAACATTTAAAGCTTACATGTTAAAGAATAAATAAAAGCATTCAGATAAAGTATTCATGAAAAAGAATAAATATGTCAATGATTTGAGAATGTTATTAAATAACTTTGAACAAACATACTATTAATGTTATTAGAATAACCAGTATTTTTTAATGAAGTGATTAATTTTCTAATTAACTATAGCCATCATGTCATTTCAGCTGTTTATAAACTTAGTTTTTTTTCTGCTGAAAAACAAAAGCTGATATGTAATATGTTATTTCAATGTGACATTGTTGCATGTTGCTCGTGGGAAAGGGTCAATTTTAACATGTTAAATCAATCTGGAATCATATATTATTTTGAATTGCTCATCAAATAATTATTACTATGTACATTCAAATCATGTGTCTACTTTAATGTGAAAAAAATAGTCAGTTGCCTTTCAACATCACAGAAGTACTTATGTAAAAACAGAAAATCATACTCATTCTGATCTGCACCTGTTAAATTACATAAAAGAATAACCTACAATAGTAAATTGCTTTACAGTTGAAATTATTAAATCATCTCGCTAATGAATAGGTTAAATGTATTGGTTTCAAGGATAGAAAAAAGTATTTAATAAGCTTTTTTTATTATGTTTTTGTGCTTTCTTGCTGGGTTTGATGTAACAGTTTCATTCTGCATTACATACTGTGATGTTTTGAATGACAAAATAAAAGAAACTGATCGTCACTAAACTAAAAGGTTCAATTATATAGTATTTTGGGGCTGCACTCTGATTTTTAAATACAGTCTACACTCAAATAATGACCAGATAGCATGCAAATGTGGGACCCTTAAGGCATTGATACGGCACCACTGGCAGACTTATGATACATAAAATATGTATATTAGCCTGAAGTGATCCACATGTAAAATAGCAAAAATGGAATGACGGCACTTGGGTGGTCCGCTTTGTTTTAAGACAACTGGGATATATTTGCTTAAACATATGTGGCCCATATTAGGCTTACACCTACTTAAGCCAGTGTTTACTGTGCCACATCTACGCCTTAACTGGCCCAGATTTGTTTTAAGACAACTGGATAATATTTGCAGAAACATGTGGGCCACTTTAAGAGATCAAATCACATTTGGGCCACTTTTAAGATCAGGTAGTAAAAGCAGTGTGTAATTTGAATGTCACCCTAAAGTGACCCATGTGGTAAATAGTGCAAATGAGTCATATAGTAAAATAGTGCCAATGAAATGTGGGCCACTTTTGGCCAAGATATGGCACAAATGACAAAGGCCCATCAAGGTCCTAACCAAACCTGGACCACACGTTTAAGCAAATGTAGCCCAGTTGTCTTAAAATTAATCTGCCAAAATTTTGACAAAATTATGGCAAAGTGAGCACTGGCTAAAGTGTGTCTGAGCTTAAAGTGGCCCACATATGTTTTAGCAAATATTACCAGGTTGTCTTAAAATTAATCTTGGCTGGTTAAGGCAAAGATGTGGCACAGTAAACATTGGCTTAAGTTGGTGTAAGCCTTATATGGGCCACATATGTTTAAGCAAATATTGCCCAGTTCTCTTAAAACCAAGCGAACCACTCAAGTGCCATCATTCCATGTGATACATGGGCCTGAACAGGGTGTTGAGCCTGGGACAAACGTGTGCCAGAATTAGAATAAAACTGGCCTGGCTTTTGGGCCAAGTGTGATTAATTGATTTTAATTAATAGTGGACATTTGTGTTTGCTTTGGCTTACTTGTAGATCAGATCTGGCAAACAGGAGTGGACCACCCAAGTGCCATGATACCACCTGGTATGGGGGCCAGATGAATGCATTACTCTTTGGGCCTGATCTGGGCATAAGGAATTTTGCTATATGAGCTGCTTGTTCAAACTACTTGTTTAAAAAGAGCTGAAACAACAGAATTCTTGACATTTATTTTTTTTTGGGGGGGGGGGGGGGGGGGACACTATTATTTAATTAATATACTATTACATAATAGTGGACACTATTATTTTATGTTCAATCCACTTAAATTTGTAGGATAACTTAATTCCTTCATGTTGACCAAACACAAATCGATCATGTGGAACCCAACATGTTTTACATTGTAATGTGTCTTCATTTTGTTATGTTTAACAAGTTTTATGTTGTGTCATAGCGAAGCAAGCAGTGGGTAGCACGATCGCCTCACAGCAAGAAGGTCGCTGGTTCGAGCCTTGGCTTGGTCAGTTGGCATTTCTGTTTGGAGTCTGCATGTTCTCCCCATGGTGGTGCGGGTTTCTTCCTGGTGCTCCAGTTTCCCCCACAAGTCCAATGACATGCGCTATATGCGTAAAACATATGCTGGATAAGTTGGTGGTTCATTCCGCTGTGGCAACCCCTGATTAATAAAGGGACTAAGGCGAAAAGAAAACGAATTAATGAAGTTTTATGTTTTAAGTTTTTATTTTTTTGTATGCAAATTATTATACACTGAATAAAATGTAGTGGACTTAGATATCCAATTTTACTTGGACCATAATTTAGAAATAATACATACATATAGATACATATATAAGTAAAGTAAGACAAATTTGGAACAACATGAGAGTGAAGTGAATTATTGAAGCCTGATTACTGAATGACCACATGACTGAATCAAACACTTGTTTTATGTGATGTCATGTCCATACATGATGTTGATTTCAAGCGGGCTGCGTTTATCAGACCCTGCTGTCTGGATTAGTGTGTCACTCTAGCGGAGAGAGAAGGTCACCCAGGCTGAGAAGAGGGCTAAAAACTCCAGGATAATCCCAGCACACATCCTCACTCATACACACTGACCTAAATATAGAGTTACCGGCAGCCTGCACGCTAAAAACACACAACACAGCCTGTGACGCTACACAGACATGACACACTGTCACATAAAGGATGACTGTCCTCTTTGGTACAACAATTAAAGCAATTAAACTGATTTAAGGTCCTCCAACCAGCTCCAACACACTTGTCTAGAAGTTTGTAGTCATGATTAGCCAGTGTTTAATAAGGTCAATGCTAAACTCTGGAAGATATAAGTGGAATTGGACAACCTTGGTTTACATCAAGAATAATAAGCATAAAACTAACTATAGCAATATCCATCAGTGGAAAAAAAAAGTTTTGTTTATTAAAATCATGCACTGCACTTTTGTCATCTGCCACTTTCACATTTTTAAGCAGGATGGATCTTAAAACTGATTGGCTGTTTTAATCAAATAGGATTTCCTTTTACTATATTTTTAAAAATAATTTTTACTACTGTATTGAAGTAAATTTAATAGTTCCCCCAATTCTGTCATCATTTACTCACCCCTGACATCTTAGTTAGCTCCATCTGTTGTACGCACAAAATAAATAATAATATTATATATATTATATGTATTATATATATGTTATATATATATATATATATATATATATATATATATATATATATATATATATATATATATATATATATATATATATATATACACACATACATATATATATATATTTATATAATATATAACATATATATAATACATATAATATATATATATATATATATATATATATATATATATATATATATATATATATATATATATATAATATGTATTATATATATGTTATATTATATATATATATATATATATTATATATTATATGTATTATATATATGTTATATATTATATAAATATATTTCAAGAGTGACCCAATAGCTTAATCGTGTCAGTTAATGTGTTAAAGGGTTGCTGTATTTCACCAAAAAATGAACATTTCCTCAATTGGTTCCAAGCTTTTATGAATTTCTTTTTTCTGTTGAGTACAAAACAAGTTATTCTGAAGAACGCTGCTCACCCATACTCATACTTTCTGATATTCATGTTGTTAATTTAACTTTAAGGACTAAATCTCAAACAAATGTAACAAGTGGTTTCTCTTAATGAAAAGGGAAACATTTGTTCGATGATAAGCAACTTCATTGTAAGTGATTATTTTTTCTTGTTCTCGCAATACACTTCATATTACCAACAGCCAGTGACATCTATATAGAAGCAAAAACACAATGGAATGGCTTAGTAAACTTTCAGTATATCTCAAAATCTAACAAAAGTGGAGGATGAGTAAATAATGACATTTTCATGTTCCTTTAAAACAGCTGACAAATCATTTTCTTTTCAGCTTAGTCCCTTTATCAACCAGAGGTCACCACAGGGGAATGAACCACATACTCCACACAGAAATGTCAACGGTACCAGCCAAGGCTTGAACCAGCGACTTTCTTGCTGTGAGGCGATTGTGCTATCCACTGTGCCACTGTGATTCCTGAGCTGACAGTTCACACTTAACAATTAATTTGTGACAGGTCTGATCCGATTGCTCCTGTTCTCCAGTCAACATCTCACTAATTCAAATGATCCAGTCTTGCAAAAATTAAAATAAAACTTTTTACTTTCAAGAGTTAGGTAGGCCTATATTAAAAACAAAAGCAAGTAGCATACTTTGACTCTAGTAAATTTAAAACCTGTATACCGGGGTGGCCAATCCTGTTCCTGGAGATCTACCTTCCTGCAGATTTCAGTTGCAACCCTTATCAAACACACCTGTCTGTAATTATCAAGTGGATTTCAGGTCCTAATTAATTGGTTCAGGTGGGTTTGATCAGGGTAGGAGCTAAACTGTACAGGAAGGTAGATCTCCAGGAACAGGATTGAGCACCCCTGTGGTACTGTTATGGCAGTGATATTGTGTGTGCAGGGGCGAATTTAGTTAATTGGGGGCCCTAAGCAAGAACAGCCATGGGGCCCAAAAATCCTAATATGCACCATTCATTTATTCATTCATTTATTTTATTTTTGGCTTAATTAATCTGGGTTCGCCACAGCCGAATAAACCGCCAACTTATCCAGCACATTTTTTTATGCAGTGGCTGCCCTTCCAGCTGCAACTAATCTCTAGGAAACACTCATACACTCTCATTCACACACATACACTATGGACAAATTTTTTTTTGTTTACCTACTTCACCTAACCACACGTCTATGGACTTGGGAGAACATGCAAACTCCACACAGAACTGCCAACTGACCCAGCCGAGGCTTGAACCAGCGACCTTCTTGCTGTTAGGCGACAGCACTACCTACTGCGCCACCGCGTCGCCCTCATTAATTAATTAATTAATTACTTTTTTATTGTTTCCAGCTGAATATACAAACAAATTGGTATAGACTTAC
The DNA here is from genome assembly GCF_052040795.2 of Danio rerio. NCBI lineage: Eukaryota > Metazoa > Chordata > Actinopteri > Cypriniformes > Danionidae > Danio > Danio rerio. Next base: position 51,357,618 of record NC_141027.1, read on the forward strand.
AATATTACATACTGTCATCACAAGGTTGAGTAATAAAATAGGTAAACATAATATGCATCTCTCAAAAATGAACAAATAACAGTTTTCTTTTAAGTAAATTGCAAAAAAATAAATTTAAAAAAATAATAAAGGGGCTTTGAAAATTAAATTAGCTTATGAAAATCCAGAAAAGAGGTAAGCTTAAGGTTTTTTTATCATTCACCAATCTTACAGATTTGCAAAGAAAGTTAGGAGTAGATTTGAGTCATCTGCAATTGTGAATAAATAATTTTTCCAAACATGATAGAATATTGACAGCAAAATGAAATTCTTTGTTTTCAAGGAAGATACCAAATGTTACAGTGAGGGGAAGGAAATGTTTATTCCTGGACCATAACTATGTCGGAACCTCTGATTAAAATGGAAGCACCATGTCACAATGAAAAAAAAGGACATGTTTCAAACTCTCTCTTTTTCGCAAAAAAACACAGTATTTCACATCTGAATTGGATTTCAATCTTAAAAATTAATTGGTAGGATAAATCTCATAGAATATTTTAAAGCTCACCTCCTTAACTTTAGGAGGAAGGGGAAAAGACAAATAATCTTTCCTTATTTTTTAAATTTCAATAATACTAATATCTATACATAGGAATTCTCTTGTAATTATATTTGGAAATTGTGACTGTAAAATTAAGATCTTAATAATTTTGTTACTGCATTTGCTATCACGTTAGCATAACCATTGACAGACAGTTGCCTCAGTTTTGGAGAGGTTTGGGAATATAAATTATATTCTTTAACTAATAAGCCTATAGCTACTGAAATGGCCCTAATCATATTATTATAAAATTGTACATTGCTGCTGGAATTTCTTTCAAAACTCTCCATGCAGTAGTAAAATGCCATTATCGTCCAAAATATTTGCACCTGCTTAAATCCCTTGAAGCACCATTCATTTACTTGTATTTTGCTGTCTTTTTCTTACATCACACAAATCTTTTCTACATTTGCATTTTAATGCAACCTCACCGTTTTAAATTATTTGCCTTCTTAAAATTAACTCACAACTAAAGAATAATAAATAAACTGTTTAGTATTTAAATCTAAATCGTTTCCTGATTTGACTCCTGGGGTGCTCCATTATTGGGAGTCGGGGGACATGTTGCATGGATGTAAAAATTATGTTCACATTTGTTAAACCCTCACAATAGAAAATATCATGATATACAATGTATAAATGCTTCTAGATAGCCTATTTATTAGGGCGTTCCAGATTTCTTGGGGCCGCTTACCTTGCTATTCTGCTCCTGAGTGTGTATGTATATAATTTACCTCAAGAACTTGATTCGGCTTTGAGCTTTGATCCTTTCTGTGTTTCGTTATGGATAGTTCTAGAAGTCTGAGTGTCTGGCCCAAGTTTTAATTGGTCCATGTGGGCAATCAATGTATGCAGAAGAATGCAGGATTGGACCTGCGCCGCTCTTCCTGTGCATTCCTGCATTCGGGCCCTCTGTTTCTGGGTCAGAGCATAATGACCAGATTACATATGTGGCCTCCTGAATGTCAGACAAGCAAACAGTTGCTAAAGTACTAACAACCGGGGGATGCGAAGGCATGTCTACTTCGCGAGAGAAATCACAAAATTGCAAGTAATTACATTATTTTCCCCTAAACCGATTAGGACGCCGAGCAATCCTATTGTGCGTGAGGTGCAGCTCTGGAACGGGGCAGCGGAGCGCAGGCCGGGGGGAGGGGAGGGACAGATGGGACAACACAGTACAACACATGGGACCTGCTCCCTCCTCCCTCTGCTCCTCTGCCTAATCTCACTGGGCGAGAACAGGCGAACGCAGGGAGGGCAACTGGGCATCCACCCTCACATACACACACACACACACTCTCTCGTTTTCTCTCTTGGCACCAGTCGATGCCCCCGGGCAGCTCGTGTAGGATATGGGAAAACTCTTTGGATGTTCCCGCGAGAGCACCATGAGGGTGTCAAACTGGGGATCTGTGGAGCCGCACCTGCCGGAGAAACTAGCCGAGGAGCTGTTCATGTAAACCTGCTGGGCGTAGTATATGGTTTTATTTATTTAAACTTTTTATTGGGCTCAAATTGAATGACAAAGCGTCCTTGACAAATAAGAAGCGATGTCGACCTCTCAAGCTTTACACCACAGCGGCGTCTACAACTATTTCCTCAACATGGTGGCTTATCAGGTGAGAAAGATGGAGATGGAGATTATTCCGTAGTGATGAGTGATTACTGTTATGAGCAGTTGAAGACAAAAAAAAGTTGTATGTCTGGCTTTGTAGAATCTGTAGATCTCAAAGAAAGTTTGTTTTAATGTTGTTGAATGTAAGGAGTCTGTTTCATTTACCACTTGATTTATTTATATAGCTATTTTTAAGGTAACGTTAACTGCACTAAAAATCCTGCTTGCCTTAAATTTTTAAGCTGATTCAAATTAAATTTATGAGTCCATTGAATTTATATTATGTTAAACTGACTTTAAAAAGCTTATGTAACTTATAAAGTTAAGTTAAAACATGATTAACATGATTTTTTTTTTCTTTTTTCTTTTTTTTTTTACAGTGTAGTTATGGGCTGAATTTAAACATGCGAAGTTAAAAGTTACTAAATTTAATTTATTTGTTTAAATTCAGCCCATATAAATTGTTTGCAACCAGTTGTCTTAAAAATAGTAAATCCAAAGAATCTTTTTTTTCAGTGTATCTTGTCTATTAACATTTTCAGGTTAATACATTTTCAAACTTTTAGCTGTAGCTTTAGAAAACATCCAAATGTATGTTAAAAGCCATATTAGTGTTTCATCTTTAGGTTCTTCAAGTTCACTATTCAAAGGTTCAATGAAGAATGTGGTTGTTTTTCTCCATTATTCCCAATGACAGTCTGCATACTGGGTTTCTGAGTGAAGTTGCCTCAAAATATTATATAAACCCCTTTAATATTGAATTTAGTTTATTATGTGATTTTTAAAAAGTGTCAGGATTTTAGTGGAGAGCTGTGTGTTAATCACACAGTATAATCAGGAAAAAAAGTCAATAGAATTCTGCATAAATACTTAAATTAAGTGATGTTTACAGGCTGTCATGTGTTAGTCGTGAATTTCCATTTTATTAATTAACCGTGTACTTGTGCAGTTTCATTCAAACAATTGAGTTTGATCAATATTTTTTGCAGAAAATCCCCAGAAAAACAAAATGATTTTGGTATTATGGTGGTGAGTTGTTGTTTGATTTAAGGCAAAACTCTTGTCAACAGAAACACTAAGGCATCATGGAAAGTGCTTTCTGTCGAATGAAATTAAGAGGATGAATGACTCATTCAGTCATCATGAGCTTAAGGAGTCAGTGTGTTTTCATTCTCCTGCATTGGCTGTGAAGGAATACTGTCACTGATTTATTGAGAACAGTTTTGTGTTATACAGCAATTACTGTGTTTCTCCGCTGTATTTTAAGAGCATGAAAACAATACAGTGATACACTATCTTTGGTCTATTAGACACATATTTTTGTCAAATTGACAAATTAATAAAATAACTTCATTGAAAAAATATAATGAAAAGAATTTGTGTACAAACTATGTTCAGCCAAAAAAAGTTGAATAACCAAAATTGTTTTATCTTGCTAAGATTTATTTATTTATGTATTTATTTATGTATTTATTTATTTGTTTGTTTGTTTCAGTTAAGTTTTAATTACGAGGAAAACTATTTGATATCAAGAGCAGATTATTAATTTGGAAAAAATTAATTTATTCAAATAATTATGTTGTCAGTCTTCATACTTGAGATCCTCCAACTGGCTTAAATCTACTGAGTCATGCTAATCAGGCTAAAAATATTGCACTGTCACAAGCTGCCACCATCACTTCAAAACCTCAGCATTTAACAATTAATATGGACTTTAACATGAGATTGTCTTCAGTCAGCAATGTCAAATCAAATGTAATTAGTATGTTTTTACCATGTACTCACATTCTTATCATTCCAAACTCGCATGGGATTATTTCTGCTTTAGAGCATAAAAATAATAATTTTACGGATGTTTCTTTGCATACAATGAAGGGCAATGAGCTCCAAAATTTCATGATCATTTTGGCCAGAATGCAGAAACATTTCATGAAATATTTTCTTTTGTGTTTGTGAATAACAGAGTAAATTATGATAGAGTTACATGTTGGGTGAATTATCCTGTTAAGGAATACTGCAATAGGTTAGACATATATAACATGTTGGTGTATTTAAAAAAAAAAGATTAAAATTAAATAAAATCAATCAAATATCTAATGGCGACTGCATTTATTTGATTAAACATTTTGTAAAAACTCACATAATGTGAAAACTAATATAGTTTAAAAAAAGTTTAATTTGAATATATTTTTTAAATGCAATTTATTCCTGTAATAGCAGAGAACATTTTTTCATAAAATTATACAGAAATTATTCTAATATGTTGAAAATATTTTTTCTTTTATATCATGTAATAATATTTATAACACATTGTTGAGGCTGAGTAATTTTCTGAAACTTTGAACCACTGTCATTCAAAAGCCTGGACTTTTTACACTAAATTTACAATGTTATAAATGATTTCAAGTAAATGTTTTATTAATCACAGGAAAATATATAATAATAATAATAATAATAATAATAATAATAATAATAATAATGGAGTTTGTATTGTATGATACTTATATATCCTTGGGTTTCCTTCGAGTGCTCCGGTTTCCCCCACAAGTCCAAACACATGCGCTATAGGTGAATTGAATAAATTAAATTGGCCGTAGTGTACGAGTGTGTGTGTGAATGTGAGAATTTATGGGTGTTTCCCAGTACTGGGTTGCAGCTGGAAGGGCATCCGCTTGCTAAAACATATGCTGGAATCGTTTGCGGTTCATTCCACTGTGGTGACCCCTGATAAATAAGAAACTAAGCCAAAATAAAATAAATGAATGATTATATTCATGTCAGGTATCACCACATTTGCACACATTTAGTTTTACTCAGTTTAATATACTAGGCTGTGCGATTCATGTTGTCATTTTCACTTGTTTGCATGCAAATTATCATGAATTATCAGCTTGGTTGACAGTTTATGCCAAGTTTTGGTAACAAAATTTATAGTAATAATACAACTTTTTTTTGCTAAACAAATAAGTACATTATACTCTTTATACTGAGTTACATTAAAGTCAGCATAAAATCAAATCTATTTATGTCAATTTTGCTAGCACACATTGTTAGTCTTAATTTGAAGAGTAATCCATGTTAAACCAAGTTAATGTGCTGTTTGCTTTTGTAATGATTAATAAAAATCTATTTGCAAAAACTATTTGCTTTCACTCTGGAATATCAGTCCTTCTCTGAGAATCCCAGTTTGACAGCTTGAGTGAAATATGTATAACCACACCTTACATCCATTAGTTAGCTACAAGTGAAAGATGAAAGGAGGAGTGTGAAAATAAAACTCCTCCCCCTACTCGATATTTTGTTTCAGTTTTCATTTAATTGAATTTTCCTTCAGCTTAGTCCCTTATTCATCTTTAGGGGTTGTTTAAGCAGAATTCAATTCACCTATAGCACACGCCTTTGGACTGTGGGGGAAACCGGAGCACCCGGAGGAAACCCACGCAAACGCAGAGAGAACATGCAAACTCCACACAGAAACACCAACTAACTCAGCCAAGGCTCGGACCAGAGACTTTCTTGCTGTTTGGCGTCAGTGCTGGCTGAATCAACACAATTGTTGAATTTTTTGGGGGGTACAACTTAATTGTTTTATGTTCAATCAACTTACTGTTGTTAAAACAATTAACTTAACCAATTTGTGTTGGAACAATTGTGAAACCCTGCATTCTTTACAGTGAAGTACGAAGTAAATCGAAAAGACACACTTAAAAATTACTTACTCCCAAGGCCGTTTAATATAGTAGTTGATATTTTATATAGTTGAAATATTATATTATATTATATTATATTATATTATATTATATTATATTATATTATATTATATTATATTATATTATATTATATTATATTATATTATTATATTAACTATAATTAGTAATTAAAAAATGAGCTAATTTAATTAAATAAAAATGATTACAAACTAATTAAAAGTTATATATTATGGTATCTACTTTCCCCAGTAATATGTCAGCCTTAATTTAGCATATCAAAATGATTTCTGTAGCATCATGTGACAAGAAAGACTGACAATCACAGTAATAATAAACATTTTAAAAGAGAATAGAAAATAGAAAAGGGGGCGATGCAGTGGTGCAATGGGTAGCACTGTCGCCTCACAGCAAGAAGGTAGCTGGTTCAAGCCTCGGTTGGGTCAGTTGGCTTTTCTGTGTGGAGTTTGCATGTTCTCCCAATATTTATGTGGGTTTCCACCGGGGCTTCAGATTCCCCCACAGTCCAAAGACGTGGCAGAGGTGAATTGGGAAAGCTAAATTGTCCGTAGTGTTTGAGTGTAAATGAGTGTGTATGGATGAATCCAATTGATGGGTTGCAGCTGAAAGGGCATCCACTGCGTAATGCTGGATAAGTTGCGGCTCATTCTGCTGTGGCGATCCCAGATTAATAAAGGGACTAAGCCGAAAAGAAAATGAATGAAGGAATAAAATAGAAAAACACTTTAAATTCTAGTAAAATGTCATGCTCTTTCTAAACTATACATTATTAAATAAATGCACCTTTAATGAGGATAAGACATGTATTATAATATATTTTTACAATGATTTCTTGAAATGTATATTCTCAACTTTTCCCTTAGTCACAATTGAAAAGGATAAAGACAGCGTGTCACATTAATAAAATATATTTTTGTAGTAACACGTGCCGCTATCATTCCATATCCAGTATAACCTCATAAAAAATTAATCTGTGGAGTCAGTGGGAATCTGGGTTCTGGGTTTAGCCGAGGATAAAAGATGCTTGGACTTCATCCAGGCAACCAGCCTTGATCCATTTGAAAAATCCAGATGCTTTGATTAATCCCAAGCCCTGACTGACCTGCGTGTCTCTCTCCGTCAGATATGTTGCTGCTGCGGCCCGGCACCATGTTCCCTGTGCTGCTCCTTCTGTCCGCCAGTCAAATCGTCCACCAGCACGCGGATCATGTACACGTTATTCCACATCCTGGCCTGCACTGTCTCATGCCTCATGCTGTCCAAGACCGTGTCCGAGGCCGTGAGGGAGAATGTAAGTCTGCATTGTAAAAAAAAAAAAAAACTTTAAACACCAAAAGCATTTTTTTCCAAAATGTCACGCTAAAATATGCTAGCCACATTTCCAAATTTATAGTAAATGTAATGTTAATAATCAAGGTCAACACATAGACTTAATACACAAATACACTTCATAGACATCACTTACAGTGCTCAGCATAATTGAGCACAGCCCATTTTGAAAATGAATATTTTTCTCTATTTCTCAGTGAATTTAGGCAATGTAGTTTGGTGCATTTAAACAAAACAGACTTATTACACAGATATATTTTTTTAATATTATTAATATTTTAGTCACCAAACATATTTAGAAATAGAAAGATAAAACAATTAAAATCAAGCTAAATATTGAAAAGAAATGCAAACTAGAAAAAATAAACAAAACATTTTTTGTTTCTCTTGAATTTTCCTATTTTAAAATTTTTTATTTAATATTTTTTCTATAACATATACAGTTGGGTGTACAAATTTTGGACCATCATCATATGTTATTTTGGTAGATAAGCTCCAGATTTGGCTTCAGTAGTGACTAATCTAATGTATAGTTGAAGTCAGAATTATTAGCTCCCCATTTATTTTTATTTTTTAAATATTTCCCAAATGATGTTTAAAAGAGTAAGGAAATGTTCACAGTATGTCAGATAATATATATATGTTTTTTTTTTGCGGGAGAAAGTCTTATTTGTTTTATTTTGGCTAGATTAAAAGCAGTTCCTTATTTTTTATGAACCATTTTAAGGTCAAAATTATTAGCCCCTTTAAGCAAATTTTTTTTGACTGTCTACAGAACAAACCATCATTATATAATAACTTGTCTAATTACTCTAACCTGCCTAGTTAACCTAATTAACCTAGTTAGGCCTTTAAATGGTCACTTTAGGCTGTATAGAAGAGTTATGAAAAATATCTAGTCAAGTATTATTTACTGTCATCATGGCAAAGATAAAATAAATCAGTTATTAGAAATGAGTTATTAAAACTATTATGTTCAGAAATGTGTTGAATAAAATCTTCTCTCCTTTAAACAGAAATTGGGGAAAAACATAAACAGGGGGGCTGATAATGCAGGGGGGCTAATAATTCTGATTTCAACTGTATATGCACAAATATAATATTGTAAAGCTTCCTTTAGAAAATATTAATTTAAAATGAGGTATTTGTGAGGGGTATATTCATTTGCTGAGCACTGTATATGCTATATAACTGCAGGTTAACTATATGTTCATGTACAGTATATTAACTTTAACTGTTAAAAGCTATTAGTTACTAGATAATTAGTTACAGTTATTAGTAACTAATAAAGTTATGCTAACTAAAAACCCTAACTTTTTTCTGAGTTTGATTGTAATGCAATAATGTGCACCTTTTGTGAAGCTGCTTTGAAACAATAGTTCTTGTGAAAAGCTCTATGCAAATAAACTTGAAATGAACAATATAAGCAGAACAGTTAAAAACAAGGAGAGATTTATGCAGTAAATCAAAATGACTCACAAACAGCTTTTCTACAAGCTGTAAATCATAATAATAAGTAAGAGGGTCATTCAGAAAACTACCAAACATCATCATGGTAAAAAAAAAGGGTTGCACGATATTGTAAAAATCTAACATTGCGATATTTTGTTATTCTGCAATATATATTGAGATGTGTATGCAAATTCACCAGATGACTTTAACATATTTGGAAAGAATTCATAATGTTAGATTGATTTGGATGATTGTGCAGGGAAGTGCATCTGAATAAAATATTATAAAGCATAGATAAATACAATAAAGAACAGGCCTGTAGCCAGGGAGGGGTTCGGGTGTTTCGAAAGACTCACTGACAAAAGTCCAAAATTTGTCACATACATGAGCTCATTTATCCTATTTTGACTGCTATGCCAACATAAATTGTGAAAATAACCTATCGAAAAGGCTTTAAGACCTAGTGGAATCCTCTGTTGACTGTCGCTTGAGTGTGACTTCAGCTAATCAGTTTTGTCCAGTGTAAATAATAGACCCTTTTCACATTTTTGGGTTTTTCAGTAGCGGAAGTCGTCATAGTGGGGAAAACTCAGAGCACAGTACATGGGAGAGTACAACAAACAATTTTTTTGACAGTCTTTTTTGCTCAAATAATAAAAGAAAAACTCACAATGATGTTATAAAGATGTTCAGAAAAAGGAAAAACATTGTGTGAGACTGATGACAGCAGCCAGAGAAGAGAATAACATCAAATTTACTGTCCTGTCCCATAGACGATGCATTAGAAACACCTCACACAATTGGTAATTAGTTTTTTGTAATTTGTAGTAAAGACGATGTAATACATACATAAATGCACATAAATGTTCATACATTTTTAAAAAATCTAAATATTAAAAACTTTCAAGGATTTAAGATGCTGATGACCGTTAAACTCCTCATAACAGGCCTGTGAAAAGGGCCCATTATTTTTCATGAGTCCAACATCCGGCTGTGACCTACTGTATTGTTGTTAAATAAAGAAAAGTTTTACAAGTAACGTTTATTCTTAATCCTGGACTGTGTTCTTTAATCAAACAAAAAAAAAAGACCAATAAAAAAATGCGAAGCACCAAATGTGGCCCATATTAAGTTTCATTTGAATACTAGTTTGGCTATTGTTGTTATCCATAAATCTTCAAACATATTTTTTACAAGAGAGGCTAGAAAAATTGTGAAGCTCAACATTATTAGTATTACTATTATTAATATTATTATTATTTTAATTATGATTCAAATGGCGAAATTCTGACTGAGGTAAGTTGAATGTATTGGTCAGTTTGTTATTTGCCTAATAAATGACAATAGACTACAGTTTTTAATATAAAACTTTAAAAACTATTTAAAGAAAAACTTTATGAAAAACTAATGATACTGTATATGATGTAATAGATTTGTATTTATTTATTTATTTCATATTTCTTTACTCTAAATCTTTCAATATTTTGTTGGTACATCAAAAAGATTGGTTATGTTGTCCATCTGACAAACTAATCCAGCAAAAAAATAGTGCTTAAAATGTCACTAAAAGACAGTATTTAAATATCATAGAAAATGAGACAAATAAATGCAAAAAGGTCCACATTTTGAGAAAAAAGAACCACCACTTTTACCAGGCTGACTACAGGCCTGAAGAAAAAGACACAAATGAAATAAACGATGTTTATCAATGATTAAGTCTGGTATAGTAATGACAGTAAAAATACAAATAATTTAAAAATATTAGTCATTATTAAAGCAACAAACGTTATACTTTCTTATGTCTGAATGCTTTTTAAATTCTCACAGTCACAGGTCTCAAAAAACACAAAAAATGTTGAATATTGATATACTGTGCAGCCCGAATGGGAACATCACTATACCAATGTAATGCAATAAACATTCATTTTACAATATAAGATGTAACATAATCAATGTAATGTACATTACCAATGGAAAAAACTAACAATAAACACAGCAATGTCAACTTAAATAAATAAATAAATAAATAAATAAATAATGTGTCACATTACTCAGTGGTGGGTTGCAGGTGGAAGGGCATCCGCTGCATAAAACATATAAGGATAAGTTGGTAGTTCATTCCGCTGAGGCAACCCCAGATTAACAAAGGGACCAAGCTGAAAAGAAAATGAGCGAATGAATGAGTAACGTGTCACAGGGAATTCTGTAAATGTCAATTTGATCATGTAGCAGATTTTTACTGAGCATTTTTACAGTTTTCCCCCATTAATCCCCCATCATCTTTAGTTGTTGTTTTTTTACACAGTGTCCACAAGCTACAGTCAGCCTAACCTACTTTTTTCACCGCACTGCTGGTGCTGTAAACAGCCAAACTGCTCTTTATTTTAAGTCTCATCCAATCAATCTTGGCTAATCTGCTTGGCAGGACATGCATGCTACACTTGCCATCAGTCTGTACCCTACAGAAACACACAATAAGAGCTCTCACTCTCCCTCAGGTGCCTTTCTTTAATGTGGTGTGTGATGAGGCTCACGGTGGGGGAGACTGTCAGATGCTGGTGGGCTACTCAGCCGTTTACAGGGTGTGTTTTGGCACAGCCTGTTTCTACTTGATGATGGCCATCTTCCTCATCGATGTCAAGTCCAGTCAGGATTTCCGAGCTCTAATCCATAACGGGTCAGTGTGTTGTTGTTTTTTTTGCACTAAACTCAAATGAAAGTGCTCCGAAGGGATACTGGATATAATAACTGAGTTTAGGATAAAGACTGCAATAAAGACCGCAAATAATGATTGCAGAGCCATTTCTTAAAGTTTAGGAGGAACAACACAATATGTGGCCTTGGACATTAAAACCAGGTATAAAGGTGAATTGCTTGACCACTGTTGTTAGATTTGTCAGACAATATGTGTCTAAGATTCAACTATTTAAATATCTGGAAAATGAGAATGAAAAAAAAAATTTAAATGTTGAGAAAAATTAGTTTTTAGCAATTAATATTACTAAACTAAAATTGTTTGGTATATTAACAATAGAAATTTTACAAAATATCTTAAAGAACGATGATCTTTACTTAATATTCTAAGGATTTTTGACGTTTTAAAAAATCAGTAATGTATTATTTGCTATTGCTTAACAGAAGATTTTGTGGTCCAGGGTCAGATATGGAAAAGGCCAACCAGATGCTTGGAAGTAATTGAGAATCAATAGATTTTGGAAAATAAATGATGTGTACGTGTTCCTCATCTGTTTACAGGTTGCTTGATAAATAAACTAACAACAAAACCACAAAAACATGTAAATAAACTAACAGACGCCTATTCTACTCATTCTCTCATAGGTTCTGGTTTCTGAAGTTCATCACCATGCTTGGAATGATTGCTGCTGCCTTCTTTATTCCCACGGAATCCTTTTTGCATGGTGAGCTGATCAAACAAATACTTACATTCTGATCAAAATGAGTGCTGTCGAAGCAATATGTGTGAAAATAGTGTGTATAAATACGTAAAACATACATAAAAGACAAATGTAAAATATTTACATTAGTGCTGAGCAAAAATGTATTCCGGCCAAAATAAAATTTTGTTCACATATAATTGATGTGTGCGTAGTGTGTATATTTATTATGTATACATAAATGTACACATGTATGCATATATTTGAAAATTTTATTATTTATATGTAAATGTAAATATATACATGTATATATACATACATACATACATACATACATACATATATATATATATATATATATATATATATATATATATATATATATATATATATATAATATCCTATATATTTATTAGTGCTTATATGTATATATTTCAGAGAATGCTTATTTATATTTAAAAATTAAATATTTATATATATATTAGAAATTGTTTATAAATATTAGTGCTGGGGAAATATTTATTTCGATGTGTGTGCATTATATATATATATATATATATATATATATATATATATATATATATATATATATATATATATATATATATATATATATATATATATATATGTATCAAATGTGTGTGCATTATATTTATTATGTATACGTGATACACACAAAGAGGTGGACTTAACCTATAAGCGAGGTAAGCAGCCGTTTAGGGCCCCAGGGAAATAGGGGGCCCCGAACAATGCCAAGAAGCTAATATTAATAATATAGCTTTTTTATAAATATTTTATCAGATGTTGTAAAATCTGTCTATAACCAATAAGATTTTATCAAAACTTTGTGATTTGGAGTAGTCTTTATCTGGGTGCTTATGAGCTTAAAGTGATTACGCTACAGTCTTGGTCCATGGCTACAGTCTTTGATCAGTCTAAACTGCGCTTCTTATTTAAGTCTCCCAGGTGGCGCTCTAGACACACTGAACATTTTACATTAGCGTGTGAAACAGGCACTCACACAGTGGCCTCATTTATAAAACACAACCTGAACAAATTCTTATGGAAATCACTCAGATGTCTAGCTGTGTGTATGCAGGAAATTCAGGGGCACATTTCACGTTATGTTTGATTTAAAAGCAATTTGTAGATCATGATTCATAAATGAAGCTCATAAATCTCAGATGAATTTAGTTCTTGTTTTAATTCAGCTCTCGTTTTTTCCTTTTTCCATCTAGCCTGGCATTATGTTGGAGTCGTGGGAGGCTTTTCCTTTATCCTCATTCAACTCATTCTCATCACTGCTTTCGCTCATACCTGGAATAAAAACTGGTGAGTGATATACACCTATTAATCTGCTTCACCTAATTATTATTTTGTAAGTACCACTAATGCTGGAGTTTACATATTTATATACTGTATAGACTGTAAAAACACCAATAAGAGAAAAATATATCTAAGCTGTAAAAACATTCTTGATTTCATAGTTATGTCTGCACAAATATTTTGTGAAAAGTTAAAATAAACAGTTATTTTTTTTAGCTAATGTTGACTGGACCAATAAACATAAATGCAGCTTATATTATAATCTTTTTAAAAGTTTGACTCAACTTTTGACAAAACAAAAATTACTTTTTTAAGTAAATATTATTAAATATATTAAGTAAATGTATAAACAATGAAGTAAAATTTGTAAGAAATATAAATCTGTGGAACTAGTTAGTAATAATTACTAATAATGAATGATCATACTTTGACTTATTACATTATGTCTTACTATACACACTCCGGCCACTTTATTAGGTACACATTTCTAGAACCAGGTTGGACCCTCTTTTGTCTTCAGAACTGTCTTAATCCTTCGGGGCATAGATTCAACAAGGTGCTGGAAATATTCCTCAGAGATTTTGGTCCATATTGACATGATAGCATCACATAGTTGCTGCAGATTTGTGGGCTGCACATCTATGATGCGAATCTCCCGTTTTACCACATCGCAAAGGTGCTCTATTGGATTGATCTGGTGACTGTGGAGGCCATTTAAGTACAGTGAACTCATTGTCATGTTCAAGAAACCAGTCTGAGATGATTCATGCTTATGACATGACACGTTATTTTGCTGGAAGTAGCCATCAGAAGATGGGTATACTGTGGTCATAAAGGGATGCACATGGTCAGCAATCACCTTTCTTTCCCCATTCTGATGCTCAGTTTGAACTGCAGCAGATCGTCTTGATTACATGCCTAAATGCATTGGGTTGCTGCCATGGGATTGCCTGATTAGACATTTGCATTAACAAGCAGTTGGACAGGTGTACCTAATAAAGTGGCCGGTAAATGTATTATGTCTATAGTAAGCCCTAGCAAGAATAATAGTTTTGCTTAGATCTTTTTGCTCTTCAGCATTTTATTAATAGGTTTTTTTTTTTACACTGAACAGTGGGGTACATCATCCCCAGGCAAAACTGCACTATAACTAGCCTATGCACTAGCCCATAAAAACTGTAGTAGAAAGGCACCTATTACAGATTATGAAGAACCACATCTGGTTCATGTCTGAGTCACATCTCGCTCAGGAATGATAAAATATCAGCCTCCAGAGTTGTAGAGTTTTAGATAATCTCTGTTCATTACTCCCCTTCCTGTTTTTTCACTCTGGTATCTCACTTATTCATACACGTGTACAAACACACATTCAAACTCATCTCCCTGTTTACCATTCAACATCTAGCTTATGTTTGTAGAGTCTCAAACCATTTTGAAGCCGAAAGCCATCTTTATATATTATAATGCTCTTTCTTAATGCAATTATTTTCTGCCCTTTCTTTCATTGACAGGTTAACCGGTGCAGCTGAAAATAAGAGGTGGTATGTGGCAGTCATGTGCGCTACTCTCTTTTTCTACACCATCGCTACCATGGCTTTCACTTTCATGTACAAATACTACACTCACCCAGCGGGATGCCACCTCAATAAAGCCTTGCTTTGGACCAATCTGGCTCTCTGCACCATCATGTCTTTCATTGCCATCACTCCCTGTGTGCAGCAAAGTTAGTGCTCAGTTTGTTCATCCTCCTGTTCTCTCTCTCTCTCTCTCTTTCTCTCTCTCTCTCTCTCTCTCTCTCTCTCTTTCTCTCTCTCTCTCTCTCTCTCTCTCAAAAAAAAACAAAAAAACAAACTGTTTAGTTTTTAATTCATTTAATCGAATATAAATCACAAAGCTCTACCACAGTGTTGTGCTAGGACTAAAGTTCCTTTTGGCTATGAGTCTTTGTCAGTGTCAGGATTCATTACCCTTACAAAAAATGACTGCTTTTTTAAAGGAATACTGCAGTTTTAGTTAACTTCGGGAAAGTGCTGTTGTTGGACACAAAAAACGACATTATTTAAGTATATTACAGTATTACTGCAATACAACTGAGGTACTACAATATAACCAACTGCAGTACAACTACTACTTTTCCTGCTCGGTGGACAATGGTTTCCGAATGAGGTCTCAGTACTTCAGTTGTATTGCTGAAGGACTACCACTGTATATTGTTTTGTCCTTTTACAGATCACACTTTACAGATCAGTTGTTCATAGTTTGTTAACCATCTAATAATACCAGTGAAACTTTGTAGAACAGCAAATGGATGGAACAAGTTCAAGCCACAGAAATTTGATGTGAGATTTAAAATAGAATTTTTTGCACCTTAACCTTGTTCCACTCATAGGCTTTTCTGTGTGCTGTGTTTTACCAAAGAAACGCCACCGATGGAATGTTGAACATTGTGTTTAATGAATAGAAACACACACACTGAGCCATCACATAGCAGAACAGCAGTACACAACAGAATACAAACCCATGAGGTTTGGGCACTTTTTGTGCTAAACATGAAAACAAAATAAGTAAAAATTTATTTTATTAGAAAAGTTCTACAAGGTTTTACTGGTGTTATTAGATGGTAAACAAACTATGAACAACTGATCTGTAAAGTGTGAGTTAATATATTAGTTAAGTGTTAGTTATTAGTTTATGTATGTTATTGGGGCGTTATTCTAAAGTTGCAACCATTCCTCATTTACTTTTAATATAACGTTGCAATAACAAATATAAACTATTACCTGATACTTAACAAGTCTTTAGGAAATAATTTACCAACAGCTTGTTCATGATCTATTACTAATTTATTAGGTATAGTTATAATCATTAAAATACAGTTAACAAGTCATTTATTACTTTAACTAACAGCTTGTAAGTTATCAATTGGCTATCTATAAGGCACATTTATAAATAATTAACAAACTATTAACTATCATTTAACAAGTCATTTATAACTCATTAACTAACAGTTTAGTAATGATCTATTAAGTAGTTATAACATATAGTTATTCTAAAGTGTCACCCTCACATTAGTCACATTAGGTTGACGTCTTAAGAATTAGAATGAATGAAGAGTTATACATCAGAAAAGAGAAGAAATGTAAGTAAAAACACTTCAAAAATAAAAAAAGTAACAATGGAACAGACAGTCACTCCATGTTGCACTGCTAGTGAAAAAAGAAGTACTATTATGTACTTTTTGGGCACTAATATTATGGGCTCTATTTTAATGATCTAGGCGCAGAGTCTAAGGAGCATGTCGCAAAAGCATTAAGGGCTTGTCCGAATCCACTTTTGCAATTTTAAGGATGGAAAAATACGGTTTGCGCCCAGGCGCAAGCTCTAACAGGGTTGTGCTTATTCTCTTAATGAGTTATGGGTGTGTTTTGAGCATAAGGTGCATTAAACAAATTAGAGTGTCATCTGCCATTGCCCTTAAGAGTCAGTTGTGTCGCGCCATGGTGCATTATCTATTTACATGGCGAACTTTGTAAGTGGAAAAACTGAACACTTCATAAGCGAGAAAACAGTAAAAAAAAAAAAAACATCTGCAGCGCAAGGATAAAGAACGAGCCTTCTCCATTCGACCTCTTTCTCTTTTTCTTTACCTTTACTCTTTGCTGTACTCCTTTACTTTCGTGGATAAGCAAACGGTGTTGTATCCACTCTAGTGAAGACATTAATTAGCCTATATATTTAATTTCGTTTGTTAAGCGCAAAAGTTTGTTTCAAAACCATTTCTAAATTCAGTTCTAATTTCCAGCAAACAAATAAATGAAAAATGATAATGAAGTGTGCTCAAAAAAACACATATATTCAAACACACGTACTATTCTTATGCCATATATGGTCCAAAACCTGAAAGGTGGACAAATCAAAGCTTGTTTTTATTTAAACAAATATAAATATGCATGTAATAAATAATAATAATAATAATAATAATAATAATAATAATAATAATAATAATAATAATAACATTATGCTAATTGTCATAAATAAACTGTTAAAGCCCCCTGGGGTGAAGAAGGCATGGAAGCAGTGGTTTTTATATTTATGTAGAAAATAATACTTTTTGTAACATTTATTAATATTATTTATTCCTTTACATTTTTCATGTGTAAATATTTTTGTGGTTTGCTCTACATCCTGTGTGTATTAAGCAATGTGAATGCGTTTAAGGTACACAAATAATGTGTTCTGCGCTGGACTTCAGACCTGCTTTCAGCTGGTCAATGCGCAGTCTATTTCAGTTTCTCAAAATAGCAACGCACCAACAATGCGCCTTAACACACCTTCTTTCTAGACAGGCACATCCATTAGTCCACAAAGTGGCTCAAATGGATTTCCTGTTTAAACAATGTGCCGCAAAATGGGAAAATTAGGCTTGTGTTTGTCTAAAAATAGCAATAAATCGTTCCAAACACATCTTGCACCTTATTGCGCCGGGTCTATGATAGGGCCCATAGACTTTAGCCACTAAGAAGCTACTAATATGTACTTCAAGGTACCAATATGTACGTTTTTGGTACTTTTGAAAAGAAAGTGAACATTATGAATACAAGAAAAACTTGATTTTATTGGATAGATTTGTGGATTTATTCTTTCTATATTTACAAATTTGATAGTATTTATGTAAATCAAGTTTAAGTCTTGCTGACGTTTGATTTTGCTGTGCCTCTCAGAGAAGCCCCGCTCAGGAATCCTGCAGGCCTCCATCATCTGTTGCTATGTGATGTATTTGACCTTCTCTGCGCTTTCCAGCCGTCCACCAGAGAAAGGTAAGCAGGAAAGACTGCTTGACACATCCAGAACAGTTTAAACTGTTAAGACATGATATTACTGGCAAACCCCTTTCTTTATGCACTGGGCAGTTTTAGTATTTTTATTATTTTTCACATGACCTGAGCCAGAACAGTAGCACTGTCACATAAAATAAAATAGCAATCTTTAATCTGAAGTTGTTTAAGAGAGGTTTGTTTATATAAGTTGTACTATGTTCGTACAAGTATTTCATTCCTCAAACTGGCAGAAATGAGTTGGCTGTACAAAACGATTCCTGACATTGATGGAGTGATTTGTATATTCAACATCATATCTGTAAATACTTTTTACTATGGTATCAACGGAATAAAACAAGGATTTCGATTTCCGTTCTTTAAATTCATGCTTAAATTGTCTTCACATATTTAAACATCTCATTCATCATTCATTCATTCGTTTTCTTGTCGGCTTTGTCCCTTTATTAATCCGGGGTCGCCACAGCGGAATGGACCGCCAATTTATCCAGCAAGTTTTTACGCAGCAGATGCCCTTCCAGCCGCGACGCATCTCTGGGAATTTTTAAACATCTCAGAATTCTTAAATAATAATAATACAACATAAATGTCTGAATGATCTCATTTTATTTTACTTTATTCACCAGTGTTGTCTTCTTGTTTGAAGTAATGTAGAGAGTATTGAAAGTACATGTTCTGGCTTATTGGTGTTTGTGTAGAATATTAAATATTATGTACACACAGGTAACTATTAACTAATAAATAAAAGCATAGCATACATTTGAATATGAAACAATGTTTTGGGGGAGTTGTTTTGACTTTTCAACGTTGCAGAAACCCCTTTCAGGTCAGCAGGTCATCAACTTAATGGAAAACAAATGCTTAAATTATAAGACCTGCTGTGAACAGTCAGGTTCTGGTAAATAAAATGACAATAATGTGACAGCCTGTCACATTAACCATGAAGAGAGATTGGTGGCCTCTTTATAAATTACTAAAATACTTTTACAGAGCAATGTAGACTCTGACAGTGATTTCTGTTGTTTTAATGTTAGAGCGCAGCTTCCCTGCACTGAATTGATTTCTCCCTCCGCAACGTTAATCAACCTGACTGTAATCAAATAGCCATTAACAGAAAGTCATTAGTGTAGCCTGTAAAATTCTCCCTGCTTCGTCATCTTAAACCACATCATTTCATCTAATAGTGGTGCATTTCAGAGGACAAAGGTGATGAATGGTTTTTGCTTAACATACGGCAGAGATGAATGAGATTTCCAGAAAGAAAAGGTTTAGATGCTGAGGTCATAGAAAAGCTCTCAAGCATGTAACACAGATGCAGTTGAGCATGTTCACGTGGATATTTTAAATACAGATGGTAAACGGCTGTAAAAGTTTTTAGGAGTTTTCTTCGGTTAAAACTGGGAGCAGATTTACAAAACTATTCCTGCAAGCTCATGCAAGCAGGAGTGAAATCCTTTAATAAATAAATTGAATGGCTGTATCCAAAATTTCCCCATTTATCCTTATTCACTAATGCCTACATTTGCCCACTAATATAGTCTACTTAAAGTAGCGAATAAAAACCAGTGAGTGAATTCGAGTCCACTGATCAATTGGATGTTGATAAATGACAGATTCTTGGTGGGACCCTGTGATAGTTATTTAACATTTTGCAAACTCATTTATTCATTTTTTTTACTTTTTCCAGCTATGTGCCTTTATTAATCCGGGGTCGCCACAGCAGAATGAACCGCCAACTTATTCAGCATAAGTTTTATGTAGCGGACCGATTCGATTTTCAACATCTTGGTGGGACCCTGTGATAGTTATTTAACACTTTGCATGCTCATTCATTCATTTATTTTTTTGGGTTTTTTTCGGCTATGTCTGTTTATTTATCTGGGGTCGACACAACGGAATGAACCGTCAACTTATCAAGCATGAGTTTTACGCAGTGGATGCCCTTCCAGGTGCAAACCATCACTGGGAAACATCCATAAACACTCATTCAAACACATACACTATGGACAGCACGGTGGTGCGAGGGTAGCACAATCGCCTCACATAAGGAAGGTTGCTGGTTTGAGCCCGATTGGGCCAGTTGGCGTTTCAGTGTGGAGTTTACATTTTCTCTCCGTGTTCCTCTGGGTGCTCTGGTTTCCCCCACAGTCCAAAGAAATGCGCAATAGGTGAATTGAATAGTCTAAATTGGCCGACTATGGGTGTGAAAGAGTGTGTATGGGTGTTTCCCAGTGTTGGGTTGCTGCTGGAAGGACATCCGTTGCGTAAAACATATGTTAAGTTGGCGGGTTATTCCTCTGTGGCGACCCCAGAATAATAAAGGGACTAAGCCGAAAAGAAAATGAATGAATGAATGAATTCAGAAGTGATTGGACTATGTTTTTGTGCTGTTTTTGATTCTTTATTCAATTTCTTTTTGAATAGACATAGTGCACTATAGACTCAGTAGTAAAAGCTCACTGCTGTGATTGGCTAACAGTTTTGAATATTAACAGGCAGTAAAGTAGAAGTAGGTGATGGTGTTGATCTTTTGCTAAACATTGGGGCGGGGCTAATCCACTCTAATACATCACAGAGTAGAACATTACATTTCTTGTTATTTTTTCAGACTATCTTTAATGTAAGATGGTAGTGTAAAAAAAGTTTTGAGCTCCAAAACTTACAGGATGAATGTATAGTACTGTTAACTCTTGTATGTCAAAAGATCAAGGAAACTTTGGTTTCTCAGTTCATGACCCTTTTAATATCTCTATCTTGTTGCATTTCATTAAAGTTAGCTTGAAGATTTTTGACTCATTCACTAAATTAAGGCATTGAGTAATATATATATATATATATATATATATATATATATATATATATATATATATATATATATGTTAAATAACTAAAATCAAGTTACACACACATAAAAAAGAAATAGAATTTTGCTTTTTGAATGCAAACAGCAGTATTGGATACTTCAGCGCTAAAGTGATTACTTTGAATGTGTTTATGTGGGATACAGTGAAATAATAAGACTAATGGCTTTACTGTTATAATTGACTCCAAACACTGTTATGGTTGTCACCAACAAGGAGGCATTAGTAATACTCGCACTTAATTTAACTGAATATTATATTCTTGTCCTCATAAGTGAAAATATAAACAGTTTGAATTGTATTAATAATTAATTCACCTATTTTTGTTTCTTGTATAAAAAGATGTGTGTATTTTAAGTAATATAGGATTTTTTAAAGAAAAAAGTAAAAAAAAAAAAAAACACAACAACTGCTCTGGATTTCTCTTACATTTTACTTAAAGTGATCTTTCAGCCAAAAATGGAAATTCTGTGAAGATTTACTGACCCTTGTCACAAGTCTGGAGTCTTTTGCTGAAGATCAGGGCGGGGCTAATCCACTATAATAGAGTAGAGTAGAACATTCAATTTCTTGTTATTTTGTCAGATTACCTTCAATGTAAGATGCTTTTAGTGTAAGAAAAACACTTTGAGCTTCAAAACTTACAGGATGTTTTATAGTACTGGTAACTCTTTTATGTTAAAAAGATCAAGAAACTTTGGTTTCCCTGTTCATAACCCCTTTAATATCTTTATATTGTAGCATTTCATTAAAGTTTGCTTAAAGATTTTTGACTCATCCGCTGAATTAATGCATTGAATAAAATATATATTTTAAATATCTAAAATCAAGTTACACACACACACACACTAAAGTGATTACTTTGAATGTATTTACAGGTATGTGGGATACAGTGAAATAATAAGACTAAAGGCTTTACTGTTATAATTGACTCCAAACACTGTTACAGTCGTCACCAACAAGAGGGCAATTGTAACACTCTGACTTAATTTTAACTTAATATTATAGTCTTGTCCTTATAAGTGAAAATATATACAGTATGAATTGTATTATTAATTAATTCACCTATTTTTATATCTTGAATAAAAAGATGTGTGTATTTTCAGTAATATAGGATTTTTAAAAAAAGCATAACAATTCCTCCTGAAAGTAACCTTTCAGCCAAAAATGGAAATTATGTGAAGATTTACTCGCCCTTTACTTGTCACAAACCTGTTTGAGTTTCTATCTTCTGTTCCTTGATAAGGAAGATTTTTTGAAAAATGTTGGAAACCTGTATCCAGTGGTTACCGGTTTTCACCATTCTTCAAAACATCTTCTTTTGTGTTCTACAGAAGAAAGAAACTTACATCATTTAAAGCTATGAAAATAGTGGGTACATTTTCACTTTTGGGTGAACTATCCCTTTCAGAACATTAATAAATTAAATATTTTTACTATAGTATTATTTTTTACCATATCTGTGCTTTTACTCAAGTACACATTTTGTGCACTTCATCCACCACTCCACTGTGTAAAAGCATTGCGAAATTAATTCTTACATTTGGCAGATTTTGATTTAGGATTATTTGCTTAATGCCCAGTGAAGAGCTTCTGGCCTGAAATAGCACATATGGGATGTGATTAATACTTTCTGGAAACACAGTGTTCACTTTTTTCCATTTTTGTGAAAGCCCTGTGTGTGTGTGGTTGTTGTGTCCCATCTTGTTCAGCGGCTTTATAGCCTGTGTCTGCTGCTTGACTTCATAAAGGACTGAAGTGCACCCTGGGGCATGCAGGGAGTTTAATCCCATCTCAGAGGAATTCTCTCAGGCACACGACACAATATCCACAGCCCTCGAAAGCATCTCTAAAGCTAGCAGAAAAGGCTTCAGGAATATCTAAATGAGTTGTTTTCATACAGCAACCGGACTATTTGAGGAACAATTCTGAAACGGCAAATGAAAAAAACATCATCCAGATATAAATGCTTGATCCTTCTCTTTTTCTTGTGTGTGTGTTGTTTCAGTGGAGTATCAGGGCGTCAACATAACCATTTGTTACCCCAAAGTCAGCAGGGATGAGATTCAGAACGAAGGAAATGCTGTGGCCATTATGGGGGCTGCAATCATGTACTGCTGTGTTCTCTTTGCATGGTGAGTAAAATAAAAATTAATAAAAAAAATAAAGATTTGTTGATAACAGAAGTATTAATGAAAATGCTAACGGCTGATTTTTCCTCTCAGCAATGAGGCTTCATACTTAGCTGAGGTCTTCGGGCCTTTCTGGATGATAAAGGTTTACCGTTATGAGTTCCAGGTATGTGACTTTCAGAGCTGCTCTAAATATTTGTAGTGATTTGAGGCCTCTAACAAAGAAAGGTTCACCGAAAATGACTATTCTGTCATCCTTCACTTGCTTTCATGTCATATTAAACCTGCCTTTATTAGTTATGTATAGGTATTTATTTAGTTATGTACAGGTTTAAAATAGCTCTTATGTCCAGCGTTGCGTTTATATTTATGAATATGTTTATTTATGTAGCAACGTGGTCCTTCAACCCTACAAAAAAAAACCCAGCTTAAACCAGCCTAGGCTGGTTGGCTGTTTTTAGCTGGTCGACCAGGCTGATTTTAGAGGGGTTTTGGCCATTTCCAGGCTGGTTTCCAGTCATTTTCAGCCTGGTTTTAGCTGGTCGGGCTGGGAGATGACCAGCATAAACCAGCTTGACTAGCCTAGCCAGCTATGTCCAGCTTAAACCAGGCTGGTCAAGCTAGTTTTAGCTGGATTTAGCTGGTCATTTTCCAGCCTGACCAGCTAAGACCAGGCTGGAAATAGCTGGAAACCAGCCTTGAAATGGCCAAAATCCCTGTAAAACCAGGCTGGTCGACTAGCTAAAACCAGCCAACCATCCTAGGCTGGTTTAAGCTGGATTTTTCAGCATGGAAGACAAGACATTTCTTTCCATTGTATGTCCACACATGTAGCAGAATGACAATAAAGATCAACTTGACTTGTATGATTTATTTCTTGTGTAGAACAGACATCCCAAGTTGAGAATAGTCATTCCTGGGCGAGAGTGTCATGATTTGCGGGAGGTTGCGGGTGTTATGCTACGTGAAATATTCGAAGAGGGTTTGGTTTGGTTCCCTTTACCATGAATTTGATTTTCATTCAGATGACATAAGCCTAAAGGAAAACTCCACATTTTTTGGAAACAGTCTCATTTTACAATTTCCCTTGAGTTAAACAGTTGAGTTTTACCATATGTGAATCCATTCAGCCGATCTCCAGGTCGACAGAAGCACTTTTAGCTTAGCTTAGCATAAATCATTAAATCGGATTGGAACAGGGGTGCCCAAACTCAGTCCTGGAGGGCTGGTGTCCTACATATTTTAGTTCCAAACCCAATTAAACACACCTGTACCAGCTAATTAAGCGTTCTAGGTTTACTTGAAACTTCCAGGCAGGTGTGTTGAATGACGTGAGGGTGACCAGTGATGGCAGACTGCTCATTTTTGGGTGTACTTGATTATATATTTAACTATATTGTTGACTATAAATAAACGTCTCTTGCTTTGTGTCCTGAACAGAAAGCTTCCTGTTGTTTCTGTTGCCCAGAGGCTGAAGATGGTAAGAACATGTTACAATATTCATAAACATACCAATGTATACAATACAGTGTAAGACTAAATGCATTATCTTCTCTTTGTTTCTGTCCTGTCAGAGGAAGAGTTTGTCATTGACGAGAATAAAGGCTGTCAGAAAGTGGTCCACAAC